>NC_056731.1:894191085-894321085 GCF_019279795.1 Protopterus annectens
ATGGCAGGTGCACCATGCCTGTCAGCATGCTGCTGCGGTTAGGGGGGGCCAGCTTGCATCGCGGGGGTCATGCCATCCAGCCCCTCCCGACACATGTTGAGGAGCTCCTCGCCAGCCCCAGAGCACCTGCCTGCCCAAAAACACAATACCGGGCAGAGAGCATAGTGGAGGTGGGTGCTACCCACACAATGTAAGAGGAGCGTGCAGGTAAGGCCACAGGGCACATCAGTAGACCACTGTTGAGTATCCATCTGCATCTGGAGAGTTAGATCATGCATATGTGAGATGAAATATATATAGTCTGTTGCTGCATTGTAGTAATAAACAGCTGTGCATAATCTGTAGTATTGTGGGTTTGTACTATTGATGTACTGTAATGCTGCAACCACCCTGTACCAATTATGCAGAATCCACAATCAAGGGTAAAGCGCCTCAAATACAGCAACAATTAATGAATCTCAGTAGAACAAAACCAAGTGAGGCAGCAAACTCAACCATAAGAAGCTGACCATTTATTTCATTAAAAACGATAAAAAACAACAAAATATCATGTATCCAGTAAGCGCTTTCACATTCAAACTGAATGCTTCATCAGACTGTTCCGAGTATGTTGTTTGTTCAGGTTTGTCAATACACCGGTCATGTGATGACCATGGTATAGTCCATGCACACATTTAACACACCTACCCATAATGCATGCTGTACATGTTCACGTATTGTTGCTGTTAACTGCACTTCATCACAGTGGTCACCATGGTTGTGTATCTGAAATGGATGTAAGACTCCTGCAATATAACTAATAACCTGTCATTGCAAGATGTGTACACAGAGATGAACATAATGGTGGGACAAATGGCCTACAGTAGGAACATGTCTGAAACATCACCCTTATACAGTGCTACAACAGTATATATACCACTATTACAATGGCAACTCTTACAGATCTACACTATGACATATCACAATGATTCCACAACCCTTACAACCTGCAATGTGGTCCTAACATGAGGAATGAATGTGTAATATGGAATCCTATGTTAGGACAGCAAATATGGGGAATACATACCTTCACAAACACTGGAAGCATGTGTGCATACACTCCAGATAACATATTGTGGACGCAGCTTTTGAGGTACTGACAGCATGCATTCTTCATGAGTATGGACCTTCCAGCAAGCATAGGTCCTCAATGTCACACCAATAAATGGTCTGCTGTCCAAGACATTTGGCCATCAAATGTGCCCACTTACCTGCAACAGTGGCAGCTGTGGCTTGCACACATCTTACAAGCCATGGAATGGATCCCATACCCAACAGGTAGCACCCAGGAGTTGGACATGTAGCCTTACCTCAATATTACATATACCACGACAAACAGTGCAGGCAGTCATGTATGTGGCGAGGATTTATGTAGAAAATAAACATATGGCCATCCAAGACAGATGATGACACATGTTGCAAACTGGTCATGCAGGCTGCCTAGTAACATGCCACAACACTGAGGGAGTTGTAGGAATTTCTAGCAAGTACTGGCTATGCAGTACCTGTGTCAGCAATTGCCTGAACTCTGCATAAGTGTGGCCCATGGGTTGGGGTAATCAGATGGGACAGTTGTATCACAGGAAACATCAGCCAGGCCTCTCTACAGTTAGCGTATGCATAAAAGCAAATGTCCCCAAAAGGCATGTGCTGCAATGTGTACTGGTATACCAAGGCCACGTTGGAAACCTATAGACAGCATCAATTAAGATACATGTGCTGCACAAGCAACACCTCACCCCACCTCAGGCCCACCATCCCCATCTGTACCTTGCCAGTCCCAGGGTACACCTGTATTTTTTGCCGTTCATTAGCAGGGATTAGGCCGGTACACATGGTGTTCAGTGTTTGGGAGACTGCAAAATGATGTGTAGGCCATAGTTGTCAAGCATCTGCAAAAAGGCTGAGGGTGGGGAGGGGGTGTCATCATGAAATACAACAGTGCACTGAAGCAGAGATCCACAGGATGCTATGAATGGCTGTATCTGCACACAGTCAAGGACAGGAACTGTGGCAGACATAACCCTGACTCCACAGCAATAGTGACGGCACTGTGTGACCTCCAAGGGATGTGGACATGAGTTGACCTTGCAATCATGCAGAGTCGGGGGACATTTGTAGGACAGAGTGACCAAATACTGGCAAATGCAGATGGCCCATGCTAGTTTACCCCTGCCAAGAATAGTGACTGCTGTAGTACACATAACAGTAGATGCAACAAACCATCATGATAAGGACGTGAACACATATGCACCCACAAATTGTATGCATCTCAGTCGGCATCTGCACAACTAACACATTTGTTTGACACTGCATTTGATTGCGCAGGTCATATGTCACATATCAGGTTCATGTAATGTTAACATATGCAGTAATGTGGCCCCATGGCATATCAAGGAAGAGGGCGCCATATCAATAAGGGTGTGTACACTCCCTATAGCTATGGTAAGGTTTGAAGGTTGTCAGTGTAATTGTATTTTATTGACCATACATGCACCTCTGATGATGAGATCTGTAAATCAGACATCAGGCATTCACAAATGACATTGTTCCACATATCATCTCATGTATGTGTCAGACAAACACATAGGGGCTGTGAGGAGCAGTGCAAACATAACTGACACACATATACACATTCAGCAATGGTGTGTACACCTGTGAGGTATGGTGCACAGTACATGCCAGGGTGCCGAACAGGTGCACAGCAATACTGTGTACATGGGTGCAGTGTGTTTCAGGGGAACGGGAATCACCTACTACCACAACCCATGCATCACAGAGATGTATAATGTTGCTAGCAGGGATTGACTATAGCTGCACTGCATGCTGTTGAGTGCCAATATGTCATGCATGTTGACAGATGGGTAATGAGAGGTCTGTGTGTAATATCTTTGTGCATCCTCACCTGTATGGTGTGGGGTTGTTCATACCTCTCAACTTCCCTTTGAAATTGTGCAGTACATGGACATGGACAGACACATGAGACACCAGGAATACATTTCTGTCATGTTAATCTCAGGACAGCTGATAGTATAATAAAATCTGCAGCATGAAACATGCATTGGGAGGGAAAACTAGACACCAGGGATACTTTTTTAATTGCAATCAGCAGAACGGTAAAGAAATACCCATGTATGCAGCACTAAAGATGCATTGGGGAATTACTAGACAACACCAGAGAGTGTTTCCAAATATTACTGTAGTCCACATAAAAAGTTAATAGAGCAAAAGATCTTGCATCTACTGAACAATAGTTATGTATGACACTCCAGCGCATGACATTATTGATTGACTGTAGTAGCCCATAACATGGAGGTCATGCTGAAGACGTCTGGACAAAACCAGGGTGAACAATGGATGACATCAGGGAGTCTTTGAAAAAACAACTTCAATCAAGTTAAAGAGGTAATGAAGTAAAAGGTCATGTTTTGTGATCACTTGTCTAAGGAATTAGAAGAATGATACGTTAATGATTTGTATTATTGACCGTAATTATTCAAGACTGATGCAGGATGGGGAAATTAAGAGAAAAAACTAGGGACATTCTGTAAACTCAGGGACAGGTAAGCATTATGGTGGAATGTCAGTGTGTGTGTGTGTGTGTGTGTGTGTGTGTGTGTGTGTGTGTGTGTGTGTGTGTGTGTGTGTGTGTGTACTGTTAAGCAATGATGTACAGGTCTTAAAGTGTGTTTCTTGTTTTCCCCTCACAGGTGGCGAGGTGGGTCAGGGTCCCTCCTGCAGGCAATCTGATGTTGGTGTCCATACAGGCACTGAAAATGATGATAGATGTGTTGAGGCACAGGCAAAGTTGTCAGGAGCTGAAGCTGCTTCATCGTTTGACATCCCACTGTTATCCACCCCATCCCTGCACACAGTCACAATGCCTATACATACCCCATCATCAGTGGCCATAGCTGAGGGACAGTTGGTGGTTGGTGGCATGGGACAGGACAGTGTGGTATCTATGGCATATGTGTCTGGACACAGCAGCCATAGCCAGATGTCCAGTGGGGTACCACATAGATGTACAGGGGTGCTTGTTGAAGGGCTGCTGGTCATCATGCCCCTGGCAGAAGTGCCACACCTGGTACCACCAAATGCATGTTTCAGGCCATCATGGAGATGCAGGCACGTATGGAACGGTACACCAGACAGGGTCTGAGGCTGCAGAGGGCTACTCATCCAGCTGTTGCTGACAACATCCGTGATCCTGCAGGTGCCCTCCGTTATTTTTCAGAGGTCATGGATAGACAGTTGGATGAGATGGTGGGAATCATCGAACATGGAATGTCCATGCTTGAGCATATGGTGAGAGTGGTGCAATGGCCATGTGGATGTAGGCCAGTAACACCAACAGCTGGACATCGACATGGATGTGCCAGAACACAGAGCTGCTCCAGTAGTGGCAGTACCAGCCCCAGCACTGCAGGGTGGGCACTGTCCACACCACACCCCAGCAGGCCACATGTACCTGGCCCTGGCCAGCCCCAGGAGGGACCCAGATCTAGTGGACATATGTCATCATCAGGGGAGAGTATCATATCGTGGCTTGTACCTGGTGGTGCCTGTGGAACCCCTGGCAGGCACAGTTCTTGTGTCCATGACAGGAGATGGTGAATTGCACACCCCACCAGGTATGGTCTGCAGTTGTCCAACAAACACCTGTATAGGGCAGCCACATGGCAGTACTGTGTGCATGCATACTCACATACAATACAAACACAGCTAGGGCAACCCCATACCTACACACACCACACCACCACGGTCAAATTAATAATTAAACCCCCTCGCACACATGGTGTCAAATGTATGGCTCAGCCTAGGTCTCTGGCAAACCAACAACACACCCCATGCATATGATGATACCTGTGCCACATCCCTGTCATCCATAACATCGATGCAGGGACAGGCTAATATGGTTCTGATGCACAGGGTGATTGCACTATGGTGTGCCAATGTAATGCTGTGTAACATGATGTCAGCAGTAAAGTTTAATGCTTACATGTCAGGAAGTGTAGCTGTCCAGCCATGATGCATTATAGCTGTTATTAACACTGAGTGACTGTGGTCTCCATAATGTATTCTGTTTGTGTTGTAGGTGTCCATGTGTCAGCAGGAGGATGCTCTGCTGTTTTATCCTACAAGGGGTATGACACTGTGCTGACACCTTGGGTGTGCCATATCCTGGGTACAGGTGAATATGTCACAGGTCTGTATAACAGTTACTGCATGTGCCACATGGCTGATAGGTCTTGGGGTGGTGTATACAGGTGCGTGCATGGTGGCTGATGTCAGCAGCCCTTCTACAGTGGACAATGGTAAGTGTACTGGGTGGTACATGCCACATGTCTGTGTATAACACACACAGAGGCTTTGGTGTTGATGCAATACACAGAGCATACTGTACACATGGTTGTATGTACCTGTGTAAGGAACCCAATGTAGCCTATGTAATTCCACCAAGACAGAATAGGCACAACAACACATTGGAAAATAAGCAGTCCGCTAGTTTAATGTCATTAACAATGGTACTGGCATGGTATATGTCCCCGTCCCCAATGTAGTGCAATCCTCAACTCAGTGAACATAGGTGTGCTGGTGTGCGTGGCACAGCCCTACACTTTGGAGGGTAAGAGGTGCTGTAGAACCACAGATAGTGTGAGAGACAACTACTTAACCTGTTAACATGAACTGTACAGTATTACGGTCAGGTAAGCAGGGGGATACACTCAACAGTAACTGCAATGATGGTGGCTGTGTCCACAAGAGCCACACCCAGCTATATATATCAACCCCAGTATCACTGTACACCTATACAGTGGGGAAGAGGGCATGTACACATCTACCACTAGTTGTGATGGAACGTATTTCCACAGGATGATACCTGTGAAATGTTAGCATATGCCAGGCAGTACTTGGACAGATGACCTCCTGGGACATATATATTCTGCAAATGGAAGTAGATTTCATCACATACACACACACTCTTACTTGGCAACACTGGGACTAGAACCCCTACCTAGGTATGTAGTGCTACTGATGTGTGTAGCCTTACTTGCACACACCACACTACTTTTAGGATGAGGTGAATTCCAGGTTACATGTTACGTGAAGAATATCCCCAGGCCTGTACAGTATGCTAATGGGGGATGTACTGGTTGTTTATGGACAGTACATAGTGTGACATACTGTCATATACACATTGACAAACACATCACAGTCAGACACACATCTGAGAGACCTGGGCTTATCGGTGCTAACTACCTTGTCAGTGTGTCTATTACAGATAAGTTTCTCACAGCACATGCATAACTGGGCTGGATAGTGTTATCAGTTACCTGTATGGTTGATGGTAACAGTGGTCCCTATACTGTGGAACATGGGACATGTACCAGGGATATCATGGTGTAAAGACAGTATACCCATCACCCACACCCCACAGTGGATATTGTATGCACTGACACCCATGATGACACTCTGACATACCCACCATCACACATTGACCAGGACTGCAATACAACCTCTTGTCTATCCCAAGAGTGCTACTACAGGGATATGCATCTAATGCACATGCCACAGGGATAGTAGGGTGATGCATTGTCATGGCTCTCCTACGGTCAGCAACATCACTATCCCTAATACTGTGTGGCAAGGCATATTGTATTAGGTGAATGTGGCCTCAGAATGCTGTACCCTACAAATATACACACATGCACACATGCACACACTTGCCAGAACTCAGTGGGTATTCCATGCCTATCAACCCATTTGTACAGCAGTGCTGTGCTGGTAGTGCAAGCCCAAGGTAGTCCTTAGGGTGAAGACTGTAACAAGGTACATGTAATGTCTGGTACAGCAGCAGCCACATCTAACTGTGGCAGCGGGGGGGTGCAGTGGGTGTGAAGGGCCTCAGGGTATTCTCACCTACAGGTCTACAAACACACAGACACTGATATTCTCAGTAATGCACACGTACACATTTGTCAGTACTGGGGTCCATCGGTGCAGGTGTTCATAGGTATGTACCAAGCTATTGTCCATGGAGAGATGGGAAGTGTAGGGGATGTGTGTACAGTGGTATCATGCCACCTGCCATGTGCCAGCAGGCCATCTATCAATAGATAACACAGGGTTGAGAGTTACATGCAACAGCCAATCATCTGGTTGCCTCTTGCAGATAGCCAGTGAGGTGCTCCAATTGACATGTATGCAACATGTATTACATAACATGGTCAGTGTCTGTCTTGGAGACCTGTACCCAAGCATGTTCTGTTGACTGTGGTAGTGTAGTTGAAGTATCCATGGTGTGTGGTGCATACATGGTGTGGATTCCTAGCTGTGGCATTCATAACACAGCTGGGCAGACATGTCAGTGCCAGTCAAGCATAGATTGCCTATAAGTAGCCAAGATGGATACCTGACATCTGCACATCTGTACTGAGGACAGACAGACATCGGCTAACCAACTAAATATGCATTAGGATGAATGTGTTGGCAGACAGATGTCTGACACCGATAGGTATGCCATTACTACATGACAGCACCCCTCACTGACATGTGCTATACACACAGTAGTCTACAGTTATTTTCCACATGTCAAATCAATATCCAGTAGGAAATATTTAATGAGACACAGCTCACACACCAGGAACATGACAGTGAGGACTCAGAGTCCATCTTTGCATGCAGGGGTGTTTTATTCTAGTACTACATTCTGCAATCTACTCTTTCATGGAAAAGCACTGTCAACAGTAGTACTGTAATGATATACTACATGCCAGTGTGACTGCATATAACCTGGGATACTACCCATGTATGTAACACAGTCAAACAGAAAAGAGTGTTGTACAAGCCATATATACTCAGGTGTCCCAGACAGTAGACTCACACCCCTTGCTACTGTAATGACAGCACATAGATGCATGTTATGTACATGGCATTAAATACACTTATTAAAGATGTCATTACCCTGCTATTTTACCAGACCGGAATGTGAGCAGTGGTTACCAGGACTGAGCCATGCTTAGCAGGTTTCAGCATTACTGCAATATAAATGCTAAGCAGATTTGGGCACTGGTACGCAAAGCCTACACGGTGTAAGCGCCTATACATTTAAGTGTACATTAGCAGCACTTACCATTGTGCAAACCAGCTTAAAGCTGCTCAAAACTGCCTTAACCACTCTGTATCCAACAGCCCTTGTTCTGCCCAGCAGCAAAATAACCAGCCCTTGCAGGTCTTGAATCCTGGACCCTGTACACTATAGTCACAGCAGTTAACCACTAAGCCATCACAGCTGTGAAGACAATTGTTGCTTTTCTAATATATCTGTCAGTACACATGCTGAATAGTACTGAACAACTGCTATGACTTCTACAATAGTATAGTGCTTGTTAGTGATATTACTGTTGAATCACGTATGTTGTTATATCTAAATATACACATATTAGATAAATATGGTGTGATACATCTGGGAAGGTATATAAAACAGTCATGTTTACACATAAAAAGGATATGTATATATATATATATATATATATATATATATATATATATATATATATATATGTGTGTGTGTGTGTGTACATGTACATACACATGTATATTCATATATATGTATTTATATACATCTGTACATTGCATTATATATATGGTCATATATAGATCTATCTGTCACACACTTAACAGTATGGGGTTTCAAACCCCTGCCTGACTATGCATTGCTATTACATTTTTTGCAGTTATTGCATGTGCCACAGAGCTTACATGTTGGAGACCTGTCCAAAGGTATTTTTGATGGTGAGTGACATCAGCAACAGTGATAAGGAGGGATAAGGTAGGTGTAGTACATGTGCCTGTCCATGAAAGCAAGTGTCAAGGACGACACAACCACACTCTCTCAGGGACTCACACACATTATCACAGTTGGCAGAGTCCGGATTAGTCTTCCTAAATAACTTGTTTGCTACACTACAGTATTACTCAGATATCACATGCACCACAGAGGTTATCAGGCTGATATATGGGTAAAGAATATGTCAAGGTGACTGACATCAGAAGGTATGATTCAGTAGGGCAATGGGAGGTGTAGTGAGTGTGAATGGCTTCCAAATCATTAATCTCCACACACACACACATACACACACAGAGACACAGGTTTGCCAGTATTGACATGCATGGGTTCATTGCTTCACAGGTGTGTAGTGGTTGACTGTGCCAGAAGGCTGTACAAGGCTAGGCAAAAGGGTATACCTTGTTATCAGGCTACATGACAATGGTCTGCATTGTGGCTCAGGGGTGTAGTCTCTGGATTGGCCCACACAGGTGGGTATTGTATTCACCATCCAATTATCTGAGTTACTCTTGTGGGTGGCCAGTGCTGTGGAATGCTTGCCATGTATGTATTCTATATTCCATAACATGGATGGTGTCTGGGATATGCACATGTCCCACATGCATGTTCTGTGACATCTGGACGTGTACCTGGGGTGTCTGGGGCATGTTGTGGGGACAGATTGTTATCATCTGATGTGGCATTCCTGACCTCATGTGGTGAGAACTGTCAATGGAACTCAGGTTGATCCTGCACCTACACTGACAACATGATACAGGTATTCACTGGTGTTAGTGGCATCTGTACATACAGGGCATGTGTATAAGGCATGGCATTTCCTTTGTGGGTTACATTTGCTGACTCTACAGTTGTTGCAGGCGTCGAGTGGGGAACATAGCAAAGGACCACTGTATGCAATTATTTGCCTATTGTAGGGATGGAACAGGGTGCCATGTCCTCTGTAGTCCACTGCAATCACTCCATTATTACTATCTGTGGACAATATGCAGGGAATTACCAACATAGTGATTGTTGTCTAGCCAAGTGTGTTTGTGTATGAGACATGTGTGGAGAGTGTTCTCTGGGTAATACAAGGGTTGCCTATATTGTTCCCCAATCCATAATGTAACATGTAGGAGTATGGATTGTCTACACCAGCCTCCCTGCTGTTTGACATCTGTTGTCCTTGTCAGGTGGACATTGTGACATATAATAGGTCCTCCATATAAGAAATATGCAAAACCCACCCAACAATGAGTCCTGTTATTGCACAATCACAGATACCTCCACACAGGATACTGATGACAAACACACACACACACACACACACACACACACACACACACACACACACACACACACACACACACACACACACACACATACACACACACACACACAGAGTCTCACAGTTGCCATGTCTGGGATTAGAACTCCTACCTAACCAGTACATCACACTATAGCATTACACAGTTAAAGCCCACACCATGGAGCTTACAGGGCTACTCCTTCACCAAAGGTGTATTTCAAGGTGAATGGCATCAGCAGGCTTGCCAAAGTAGGGCAATGGGGAGTGCAGTGTGTGTGTGGATTGGTCATAAACCATTCATCTGGAAGCACACACACAACACTTAGCCACACACAGGTTTACATTTAACAGGAAAATGTATGCTAGATGAATACTGACTTGTACAGTTATCACAACCACCACAGACACTATAGTGCTGAGGGATACCAGAAGCAAATGTCTACAGTGATTGACATTTGTGCATCATGTGGTTGTAGCCAATTGGATGTGTGCTTGATCGGACAGGTCTCATGATGGGAAGCTCTTTGTCACTGTCTGTCACTCTCTTCCACACATCTATGTATGTGTAAGTTTGGCCTATTATAGTGTTTTGTCCTTGGATGTATGTGTGTATTCCTATCCGATGTCTGTGCAAAGCATGACTGGTGTGCAATGTGGAGTGTGTGCACAAACATCTGCGATTGTCAGATATGTATAGTCCACTGTTGTTGTCAGACATGGGCTTAATTTCTGTAAGTGTGGGAGCACGACCAGTATGACCTTTCATTATTTGTTGTCAGACATGGGCTTCGTTTCTCTAAATGTGGGAGCATGCCCAGTATGACCTTCTGTATTGAATATGTGAATCCATTCCAGGTAGGTTGTACTCCAGTGCAGGCTTTTGTGGTCTACACCTACTGCTAGCAACCTGTTTCTGCAGAATATCTGTAGATCGGTTGACAATATGGGGTTACAATGGGCAAAGGATAGTGGGTTTCTGTAAGTAATTGTGTCTGTGCTGCTTCTGCTACATTGTTTGGTGTTAGCAGAGATAGTCAGACATATGTACTGTTTTACACTGTGATTTTTATGTCATCAACTACTGACAGGTATACATATTTGCTTGCAGTAATTTTCTGGGGAACACAGGATGAATGAAGCTGTGTCCAGTATTGTGGTCTTCAGCCTACATATTCTTGCGCAATCATGCCATTCTGGAGGGGGAGCTGCAGACACTTACTGCTGGGTCTGTGTAAATGGTTCAGCACCTTGGTACTGTGGTGGCTGAGGATCCTATGCTTGTACATCCATCGACATGACAGTATGGTTATATCCTGCTGTGGCAATACCTCACAGCTGTACAGATTCACACAGGTTACCCAGAGGCAGGACACATATTTTTGATCATTACCCCTTCACATTGTGGTTTATGAGCAGGTTTGTAGCCACCTATTCCTGTGTTTGCAGGCAGGGATAGTATGTGCACACAGCTGAGTTTTACACTTCACACACTCCATGGCGTCCATGCTTCTACCCCCTCTTTGTTATTCTATCCTCTTCCGAACATTATGCAAACATTATCTGATAAGTATCCCTATAGTTATCACTTCATCCCTGCAGTATTTAGGGGTTAGTCCACAGTTCATGCAGTGGGACATGGTGGACATGTTACTGGGATTTGTCAACATGGCCTTGCATTTGGGTTCTGTGGACTATGTTATGTTGTTATTTGGGAGTCCATAAGATAACACACATTGGCAGTATGGGTGCAACACAGGCCTTTGACAGAAGACTGTAGGGAATTTGGTAGTGATGCAGGCTATCTGTAGCAGGCCGGTGCATTATGTCACTCGTACAGTCCCAGGCTGCAAGCCACTATATTCCTCTGGGGTGACAGGGTAGGTGTGCAAGGAGTTAATATCAATAGTTTCTGTCCTTATTGATCGATTGGCATGGATGCTGGCAGGGTGCTGCTTACAGCTAGGGACACCTCTTCAGCATGCTGCATTCTGTGGCTATTCCCATACAGAGGTGGGGGTCATATTGTACTCATTCCCAACAGCAGGGATAAGACCTGTGAGATACCTGTGGCTGATGGTGTGCTGAGCTGGGTGCATGTGTGCTATGAAAGCTACTTGTAGCTGACTCACAGATATACATGGGGCATTCCACTTATGCTGGCTTGTGCAGGGACATCAGCAGTTTCTCATTACTTCATACCTGTGCCTTTTGTGGTCTGCAAGTTTTTGGCCAGACGACATCAGTATTCCATACTACACAGCCAACTAATGTGCTGCTAACCTGTATGTACAATTCCAAAGGTGTGTCCATTTGACAGTAACATTTTATACACTCTCTGTTTAGGGTAGTTCCACCTGTGTACTGTTTGTACATCTGGGCCCACATTCATGCCATGTCCATCTTTCAGATGGTGACAGATATTACATCTGAACAACTAGTATGGATTACTGCTGAAATGTGTCTTGCTGGGATTTATTGTGTTTGGCACCGCAGTTGTGAGAGCTTGGCGCTGTCATCAACAGTACTGGCCATTGGCCACCAGGACACAACCCACCATGCCTACATGCTGACCACTTTCACACAATATACAACACACTCCAACCTAACACACACAGCCCTCCATATTGTACATGTGCTACAATCTATCCTGCTACTTTGGCCAGCTCAGGTAATATGTGCTCCATTGTCATTTTACCTACACATACATGTTACTACATTTCTACATAGGATTGTGTGTGAGTGTGGGGGGGGGGGCACACCTGACAATGGTACACATTTGCTATGACTGTACTGGTATTTCAGCTACTCTGTTTCATTCTGTAGTCTGACCTATCATGCAGACTAGAGGCATATCAGTGTACTACAGTTCTTAGGTTTTATTAACCTACATTTCAGTTTCAGACTTCTTACCCTTCAGAACTAACATCCCACTGCTTGACCTGTTGTAGTCTGTCTGTGTAGGTCTGGAGGGGGGCTGTTTTCCATAGCCATCAATCAGAGGCCTTGTCACAGCCTTTCTTTGTGTTTGTCTATACCTGTCCTGCTGGCTGAGACTATTGTTGGGTATGTGAGCCTCACTGACATGCATGTGTGTGTCCTATGGACACACATTTGGCCCACCACATATCCTGCAGTGGGTTTTGTCACCTTGTCTAGTACTGCCTACTATGTTGACACCAGTATTTGTTAAGGATTTCATGCTGCCAATATAGGTGTCTATCTGCTGGCATCCCATTCAGCCACACAATTCCCTAACATGCTCACATCCATACCATAGATACAGATGGCAGAACATACTATTCCATTCAGCAAATGATAGTGAGCGTGACTTACCTTGTGGCTGTGCCAGTATTGAGGATGGTGCTGGAGAGCCGACTATGTCAGATGCACATAGTACACTCCCTATACATGGTTAAGCACAGGCAGTGTCATATTTGGCATTGCTTTTACAATATGTGCGAGTTGGAGTGAGGCGTCATTCCCTGGGTTCCTAACATGTAAGTGTATGTGCTATGCGTTGTCTCTTTGCCAAGGCCTGGGCATACTGGGCATTCCTCCTTCTGCCTACTGGGGCAGGCTCAGGTTGTTCCTCCTCTGAGTCACTCTCTACCTGTGCAGGCCTTGGTAATGGTGGGGGGCAGCTGTTTCCGCAGGATCATATTGTGTAGCATTGCACATACAATGACAATTTGGGTACATGTAGCTGGTGAGTAGTGCAAGGCTCCAACGGATATGTCCAGGCTCTGGAACCGTGACTTGAGTATCCCAAACACATGTTCTATTATGATTCTGATCTGTGCATGTGCCTCATTATGGAGTTCTTCTTCTGGTATGTGTGTACATTTCTGATGGGTGCCATCAGCCATGGCTCGAGTGCATAACCAACATCCCCCACTAGGTGGCCATATGGGATGTCCCCACTGGCAAATCTCTGGTACAGTTGCGTCATATGCCAGATGTGGGAGTCGTGATAGCTTCCAGGGATGCCAGCACACACATGCATTATAATGCCCTGGGCATTGTACATGACCTGACAGTTGATGGAGGGGAAGCCCTTGCGGTTTATGTAGACTCTACCCTGCTCACCAGATGGTACTTTGATGTGTATGTGCGTGCAGTCTATAGTACCCACTATCTCAGGGTATTCTGCTATTTCGTGGAAGAGACGCATATTGTTGGTCAACGCCTCATGGGTATTGAGGAAATATATCTGCTCACCGGCATGTGTTGACATGGTATCCAAGAACTGGTGGAGTATACTGAATTCTGATGCCTGTGAGATCCCCATGATATCCCCAGTTGGCCTTTGGAAGGTACCTGTGGCTAGTATTTTTAAGCCTACACATACCTTGGTATCCACTGGGATGGGTTCCTCTCTGTTGGTCCTGTGTGTGAGGCGTGGCCAGCACAGCTCAACAATTTGCTGTAGGAGGTCCCTGTCCACCCTATAGTGATCCACTATCTCCAGCTCATGTAGCCCCTGGTAGGTTACCCTGGGTCTGTACACCCTTCTCCGTCTCCTCACTGTGGGTTGGTCATCAGCATTCTCATCCTCACCACTCTCAGCCTTTTCCACATGTTGATTTATGATAGCTGCTGCAGCCCCTATCATTTTGTTGCTTTTGTTAGGTAAAATTTCCCTATTTGTACACCAGTGGTGTAGAGTTTGTGGGAAGAAACAGAGGGAAAGGTGTTTGCATAGTTTATAGTAGTGTGCTGGGCTGCTGCCTGTGTAATTGGCTGATTCTGATGCATTTCACCTGCCAGCTATGCTAGTTCTCCTTGATTACCTTCCTACTGCTGTTTTCCCTTCTCATTGCCTTCCTGTTTAAGCCCCGAGGAGCGCCGCACAAACCCAGTGCTCAGATGTGAACAGAGCTGCTATTTCCTGGTTTACTTTTTTTTTTTTTTTAAAACCCGGTGCGTAGCGCACACACCCATTTAGGCAATGTAAAGTGTGCTTGGCAGCTTCAGACACACCCCCTTCCTTAGCTCTGTTAAGTTAAGGGCAAACCCGAGCCACAGAGCTCCAGTAAGCTTACAGTATGCCTGGCACACCCCTCTATGATGTCAGCTAACTCTTAGGCTTGCACCATGGTTTTTCTACACCTACACGGTTAGGTACAGGCTAGCCATGAGAGGAAATCAGTGATTCAGTATCATTCCCCTAATTTGCATAGAATTAGCTGCTAATGCCTAGTTACAAGTCCCACACTGAGCCTTCCCACTATTCACTGACCTTGTTGTCTTCTGCCTGCCATTTACTATAATGGCAAAATTGTGATTTTGCAGAAAATAGTAATAAAGAAGAAACAGAATGTGGTGCAAGCAAATGGTTCCACCAGAATAAAAGCCAATGTACTGAAAAATATAGTAGAACCAAACCACAGCCAGTATCCAGAAGAAAGAAACTTTCAATGGTGAGAGCTTATGCGACTGATTTTGCTGCTTCATCAGACAACACAACATCTCTTTACTTTCTTATTTAAAATATATTCTAACCAATAAAAAACTCCTGCGTAATTAACAGTCAATTAAAACCATTAACAAGGCAATTAAAGTTTAAAAACATGAATACAAATTATCATCTTACTAAGTTCCTAGGCTGTAAAACTGGATTTATGGAAGCCTTATCATTGAGCCCCTTCCCCATTGTAGCTCTCATCCTGATTATCCATTCTAATTCAGCCACTTCTGTTCTATTGGCAAAATCCCTCTACTTTCATTGTTTCTAACTATTTCTATAACCATAAATACATAAGTACCCCACACTACCATCCATGCAACCTATAGTCACAGGAAGGGGATGGTGCACTGAACCCCTTTCATTATTTGTGGAAAAACACCTCAAACCTGTATTCAGTAGAAATAGGTATGTGTTATGTGACACAAAACAGTTTTTGGGAGATTTGTACCAATTCCTAAACTCTAGGGGAGTAGGGATAGGTATCTACTAGTGACATTGGATGTCCAATCCCTATTTACAGTCATATCTAATGAACAAGGAGTAGACATGCTTAGACAGTACTTAATGAATGATGGACAATTGGAACACAAGTTTATAGATTTATTATCTCTGTTGGTGGAACTCATATTGAAGAATAATATTTTCTTATTTGAACATACACTATACAGACAATTAGATGGCATAGCTATGGGCACCTCGTGTGCCAATAGCTATGCCAACATTGTAATGGCTGAATGGGAGAAGCACCATCTACTAGGTTTTGAAACTCAATGAAGCATAGCATTCTATCATATGTTTGTACATGACCTCTTCCTTTTATGGGAGGGGGACTCGACAACTATACAACAGTTCATTCATAATATTAATAGTAGCACCAACTTCCTGAAATTCACCATGAATAAGGCTTATGACACAATAGACTTCCTAGATGTAAGGATTAATCAGGACTTGGGGGGCAATTTTAACACACAGTTGTATAGGAAAGGATGTTACAGAAATAGCTATCTTCATAGGCATAGTATGCATCCATGGCAAATATTTAAATAATATCATAAAAGGACAAGGGCTGAGAACCTCTAGGTTGACTACAAATGAAAGTAGCCTTGATGGGGAGTTAACAAGCCTGAAGAATTCATTTTTGTATAGAGGATATAAGGAAGTTGAAGTCACTGATGGGCTATCTATGGTTCCAAAGCTTCGGGAGACTATAGGAAAGCCTTATTTTTCAGAACAGACGGAAATTGTACCATTTGTTCAGGAACAAGTTGCCCCTAGGTCAATGAAAATACCCATTACCTATTCAAATAATGTGAATCTCATGCAAGAAATTTATAGGAAGAACTGCACAATATTATGCTCTGAAGATGGAATCAGAATGATTATGGGAGATAACCCCACCTATGCTCATAAAAACAAAAAATTTTTAAAAAGGTTATTATGTCATCCCAGGGACTCCCTAGATAATTCCTATAATAGGAATAGAGGTACTTTTCCTTGTTCTAACTGTAATTGTCAATACATCGATAGCAGTAGTAAATTTGTTCACCTTGATACAGGGAAGACAATAGAGTTTAGAGTATCTGATAATTGTAAAACTAGCAATCTTATTTATCTGGCATACTGCATAGTATGTTCTTCATATTATATATGCAAAACCAACCATATGTTAAAGCAAAGGATGAGAGAACATATCTATGATATACACAGGGGGCAGATAATAATGCTTTGGCCAAACACGTGGCTAAGTATGATAGTACACACACATTTAGATTTATGGTTATAGAAATAGTTAGAAACAATGAAAGTAGAGGAGATTTTTCCAATAGAACAGAAGTGGCTGAATTAGAATGGATAATCAGGATGAGAGCTACAATGGGGAAGGGCTCAATGATAAGGCTTCCATAAATCCAGTTTTACAGCCTAGGAACTTAGTAAGATGATAATTTGTATTCATGTTTTTAAATTTTAATTGCCTTGTTAATGGTTTTAACTGACTGTTAATTACACAGGAGTTTTTATTGGTTGGAATATATTTCAAATACTAAAGTAAAGAGATGTTGTGTTGCCTGATGAAGCGGAAAAATCTTTCATGAAAGCGCTCAGCATTAAAAGTTTTTTTTTCTGGCTACTGGATGTGGTTTGGTTCTACTATATTTTTCAGTACATTTTGTAGAAAATGTTTTTTTCAAGGTTTTACTTTTATTTTCCATCCGATCCCATTTGCATACCGCTGCCATACGCTTAAACGGCCAAAATCGGCCAAAAAGTTTTTTTTTTTTTTATTTTGCAACTGTTTTCCATGCTAATGGCCATATATTTGGCCATTTGCAAGCTTTCCATATTATTTCTACCCTTTATTTGGAGTTGTCATGGCTCCGTTTTGTAGTTTGTAGATATGTACTCGGTTACTAGCCGGTACATTTCTGCAGGTTACACAAATCCTGCACGGATGGCTGCCAGCTTCCTGGATTGCTAATTCACCTCATTTGCATGGTTTTCACCTGCAAATGGGGTAATTAGCATACAGGAGCTGTGTATGTGCAGGAATAGTGCAGGAGTGTTCGTGCACATCCCAGGAACTTGTTCCTGGATCTCTCAGTGGCCATATTGCCTTCAACAGCTACTGTACTATTCCTGCACACCGTGCAGAGCTTGCTGAATCCCAGCGGCAGCCTTCTGCATTAAAGTGCAAGGATGCTACCTGTAGTGCTACTAACACTGCTTTAAAATTCTATACCACAATAGTGATACCATTTGCTAACTAGCTAAACAAAACAGTTGTACATTGTAAACAGACTTAGCATGAGCAGCAGTAAACTAATCTTCCATTGAAGCTCACAATTCCTTGAGAATGCACTTGAAACCAAATTCCTTGAAAAATGCACCTGAAACTCAGTTTCTTGAAAAACACAGTTTGGTAGATGGGGTAGAGAGGATTCAGGCTCTTGATTCCTGTAGCTTAGGTACAGGGTTGAGCCTAAGCAAATTACTAACCATCTGCTAACCATAACTAGGGCATTTCACTCCATCACATACACACTTCAACTTCTTAGTGCATGAAATGTGGGCAAAGCCTAAAATATTGTTCTCATGAATTTAGAAAATTGCTAGAATAATGGGATCTGTGTTAATATGAATTTTTCTGGTCTAAAACATTATAAGTCTAAAACTCAAATGTCTGTCATATTTAGCAACTTCAATCTTTTTTTATGAGGAACAGGTGAACATATATGGCAAAAATCTGAACATTCTGCAAAAACCTGGACAATTGAGGGGTATGCACCTACATCTTACACATACACACCTCCCTCCCTCCCTCTTACACACACACACACACACACACACACACACACACACACACACACACACACACACACACACACACACACACCTACCTCCTTCCCTCTTACATACACAAAATATGGACAAAGGCTGTCATAATGGGGGGCCAAAAGGCCAAAACTAAGGACACATTTTAAATATTGCTCTTATAAATTTAGAAAGTTGATATAACAGCAAGTTTTTCATTAGTACGAATTTTATGAAGCATATGAAGTCTAAAGCTCAGATGTCTGCATTATTTTCTGACTTCAGTCCTCAATGGTTTGCTAGGGATTTGCCAGCAAAACATCATTTTATGAGAAACAGACCAAATAAGGCAAAAATTTGGATATTCTGTGAAAATCTAAACAGTTGACAGCTACACTCGCAACAGGCACTGCTTCTTATTCAACCTTGACTTAAAAAAAAAAGATACCTTCAGGGTCTTTCAACATGAACATCTGGATCAGCTCTGCAGTAATTTCTATTAGCTGGCAAAAGGGAGAGAAAGCATACCCATATAGTGACCAACATAAATCCAGGACCTGTCTTATTTCGAGGGAACAGAATAGTTATTTAAATTTCATTCCAAGTCCTAACTGCCGGCAGAAAACACAGGGCAAGTGAGCAGCTACTGAGCTTCAGCCACAGACATGGAAGTTGTTCCTCCTTCTTCTTCTCTAAAAACTTAGGGCAAGCAGCTGCTTAGCCGCAAACACAGAAATTAAGCTGCTCGGCCCCAAACACAGAAGTCTCTTTTGTTTTTTTTTTGTTTTTTTTTAATAAATTGTGGATGAGTGGAGCAACTTTTCTTTTTTCATTTGCAAGGTCAGGGGTGGACGATGTCTGAAATCCAGGTGAGTGCAAGTGAGCTCACAGACCCCAATAATTTATTGTATGGACCCCCAGGGTTCCGCAGACACCAGTTTTTGAAACACTGCTCTATAATATGGCTTGTCATAGGTCAGTATATGTGTCTGAGATCAACAACATGAAATAAATTACTGAGGCCATTATGTCTATTTCTTTATTTAAAACTAGGCATAAAAAGTGTGCACATAAAGTGGATACCTTTATTGGTGGCATACATATGAAAGTAAAGGGTAATTACATAATCATTTTTAAGTGAGCATTAATATGGTTCATATGGGGCAGTGTATATTTATTTACCAGCAAACTGAAGTGCATTACTGTTGTCATTTTATTTATATGAAATATACACATACAAATGTGATATACCCTACCAGACGATCTACATTCTGGTAAAGTAGTCTATATGTGAAAGGAGATGAAGCTAGTGTTTGTCATACTTAAAATGCACATTGGAAGTCCAACACATGTTTTGTCTTTCAGGTTGTTGCTTAAATTTTACAGTTTCTAGCCTCCATGATACAAATGTGTTTAGATTTAGTTCACAACTGATGCGTATTGTTTTTTTACGGGGTGATGTGTGATTTGCAAACACACACAAACAGGCACACACGTGTGTGTGTGTGTGTGTGTGTGTGTGTGTGTGTGTGTGTGTGTGTCTAGATATATATATATATATATATATATATATATATATATATATATATATAAATATATATATATATATATATATATATATATATATATATATATAACAGTTTGATCATCATGATGAAGGTCATAAACTTTAATAAAACACTAAAACAGTAAAAAGAAGATCAGTCCTTTCAGGTTACTAATAATTCATCAGATCTACTCATACTCAGTAAGTAAAACCATTTGAAAAGCATAATATCCAATCAAAATCTGTTAAATTGCTAAGACACATCAGGGGCTGGCTTTGAAGGTTGAATCATCACATAGCCAATTGAAGAGATATTTTAACCAATCATGATCATCTGTGCAGCCTATGCCCTTTAAGGGGTGACTTAAGAGGTAAATTTACAACCAGGTGGTTTATCAACTTGCAGATCCTCAATCCATCTCTTTTCTGCAAGCTCTGTTTTGTCCATGATGTTGCCTCTCCTAATACTTTGTAAAACTATGAAAAGAAAATTATGGCCAAGATTGATGGAGATGTGCTTTACAAGAGGATTCTTCAGGTCTCCTAAACGGGTGTCACTTATGTGCTTCGAAATACTGTCTGTTCATTTTTCCTACATAGAAGTTGCTGCACAAGTTGCAGCAAGCAATGTAAACCACATTTTTAGTTTTACAGTCAGTATATAGTTCTGAAACATATTTGTTTCCAAATGTTGGTTGTATAAATTCACATCCTACATGGATAAGTACCATTTCTCTCAGATCTTATGTTGTTGTTCATCTGGGAAGTGAAGCATTTAAAACAGAATGATGGTACATCTCCTACTATATACTTTATTGTTGTATCTGTTCATAGGTTCATAGGTTCATAGGTTCATACTAGGCTATCTGCCCGAGGGCATTTATAAGCCTAGCCCATAGTTTTGTGGCTTACGCCATCCCTTTAGTTTGGAGAAACTATGCCCATTATTTTGCTGTGCCTCTGTCGAGCAGTGACACTGAGGTAACCCCTGGGGTGTATCTGCGATCTCCCATCCATTGGTCAAGATTCCTCTTGAACAAGGCCAGTGAGGTGCTCTGCCTCACATAAACCGGGATTTTGTTCCACAGCATAGGGAGTCTTTGGGTGATGAATCTATCCCTCCAGCACGTCCTATTAATAACCGTGTCGAGGTTTAAGTCTCCCGCCCTTGTGGCTCTGAGGGATCTAGATCTTTTGAGATGAAGCATGTTCATCAAATCTGGGTTTGACATGGCCTTGTATGTCAGGCATAGGTCACCTCTGAGCAAGCGGTAAGCAACTGAATATAACTGTCAAAATGTTTCAATTTTCTTTGGTGATATCACAGACAGAGTTGATGTCAATAGCATATGTGAGTACAATTCAATTCTTCTGCGTGATCGGACTATTTTTTTTTTTCTTTATTGCTTTATTTATTCTACAGAATTGATCTTTGGTGGCTGTTTTCATAAAATATTTTCTGTCATTTTGTCATATTCACACACACACATGCACACACACACACACACACACACACACACACACACACACACACACACACACACACACACACACACATATATTAATCCCGCCCAGAACACCAGCAAAAAATAGCGAAACTCAAAACATTCAACAGAGCACAATGTCGAATCTGTTGAACAAATTCAAGAGATTCGACATTAGCATTGAAAAGGTCACGTGATGTCCATAGAGGAGTGCCGGTAAATTAAACTCCTATACCTGACATCACATTTTTTCAGGTGGGCAAGCCCCCTGCACCCCCCCCCCTCTGCAAACTACATATTCCAATTCTGAGATCTCACTACTGTGAAGAAAGGGATTCATTTCCCAAACCGCACTGTACTGTGATCTATGTACAGTACTTTGAGTTCATAACAGCGAATGCACTGTGCATTTGCTGATATGAACTTTCGAACAAGGAGATGTTCGGCAACACGGAAAATCGAACATCCATCTTTATATATATATATATATATATATATATATATATATATATATATATATATATATAAATATAAAAACAAAAACAAACACACAATCACACAAATACACACACACATATTTTATATATATATATATATATATATATATATATATATATATATATATATAAAGCCTCCTAATCAAGGGACAAATCAATCTAACGCAGGGCCCTGATTCCAGAGATCTGAGAAGAACCAGCAAAAATTAATTAGATTATTCCTGAACATTGCCACCCTCTTAAGCTAGAAGACTAGCTTCACTGATCAAACTTACATTACCCCCACAGACCAAACAAATCTGCAGTGAAATAAATTCTCCAGAAGCCTCAGTCTAGTTTGTAATAGATTTTTTTTTTTTTAGGATGGATAAGTGCTGCTGTATACATAGAGAGTCATTAGAAATGCTGCAACATTTATACACAAAATTACAAAGACAGTGGACAAAGAGGTTCCAGGGGTCAACTGTGGTTGCAGGAAGGGGGAGGTTGGGCTTAGAAGGTGCCTCCCTCCTAACTGTCATAGGATAGTGGAAGCCACCTTTGAGGGGGCTGGTCCTTAGTGCTTCTTTGCCCCTTTCTGTTTGTTTAGTTTGCATAGATACTTACTTTAGATCAGTAGGAGTAAATATCTGCTACAGGAAATGAGAGGGGCTCCTGCGTGTAATTAGCGATACATTTCCCTGCAAGCTACTATGCCAAAACCAAAAGACCGCAGCACCACTTCACTGTAGAGCAGTGCAGCAGAAAAGCAGAAACACTACTGTACTGAATGCTAACAACTAAGCTAGTACATGCAATGATACCTAATGAATGCTATATGGCTGTATTCTAACAGTAGAAACAGCTGTGGTAGAATAGTGATAATCGCAGATGTACTAAGCACAGGGAAACCAGAGAAAGGATATTTTGTATTTATCCACAATGATCACTATTCTACTGAAGATGTTTTCACTGTTTGAATACAGCTGGGTAGCATTCATTAGGGATTGTTGCATGTGTCAGCTTACTCATCGACGTTCAACACCATAGTGTTTCTGATTTTCAGCCACACTGCTTTACAGTTAAGCGGTGCTGTGGCCTTTTGGTTTGTGTAGTAGCTTGTGGGGAACCCAAATGAGAGGTTTCAACCAGAGGGCAAAACAGGAATAAAAACAGTTTTAATATTTAAGAAGCATTATTCTCTTTATATTGGACCATTCCTAAGTTCCAAAAACATGTTATAAAGTCACTGAACCAGACCAGTATGTAGTTCTATGGTGCTTTCACCAAGTGCTTCTTCAGATCTAGTTCAAAATAAAAAAATATATAAAAAGCTTATGCATGATTAGAAAAAAAAAATGTAAAAAGCAACAGAAAATGTATTTATCCTCATTATTATTTATCTTCACTTTTGCCAGAAAATGGGTGCATGTGAGACCTTTATTATTGCGGCGGGTGAATCCTTAACTCAGGTGGAAGATTATTCTGAGTGATTGGCAGATCTCATATAGTTTAGTTACCTCCACCTAAACCATTATTACATGTTTATTTGCCCAGAAATAGACTATCTGGTTTTACTTCCTGCCAATGTGAGCCTCTGCTTTTACAGGATGATTTGTTTATGAAAAGCATTATTTGCAATAATGGCTTAAAACAATTAATCCACACTGGAAACATTGGTGTTCAAGTAAATGATCTTCAGTTAAGAGCACAATTTAACATGATCCTAGCCAGGTTCATCCTGCCATTGTGTACCATTGCTTTTAAAGGAGGGTCAAAAAGGACAAAAATGTTAACTAATAAACTGGAGTTACCTACTGGAGTGGACTGTTTGGTTCTCTCTCTCTCTCTCTCTCTCTATATATATATATATATATATATATATATATATATATAGATAAATGCAGAGTAGCACAACATTACATATATTTCTCTTGGATAGAAGCATTTTGCATCAGTATAATAAGCATTCCATTTGGATGCTATGTTTTTATTATTCGGTTCATAAAATCACCAGGATCTCATGCTTTTCAGGCTTGTAAACTCAGTATGCACCTGGACCATATTATTAGTGTGTTCTTTTGAAAACGAACAAAAAAAAAATACTCCTTTCAGAAAGAGTGACATTTTCCCTCATTATAAATAGTGTAGCCAAATGGTTTACTATGGAAATTTCGAATCAGTTTTGGTCAGTCGTGTAATATGTTGACCCAAAATGCTGAATCCGAAATTCTGAATAGTAAACCAAAGAAAAAATGAATACATTGACCACTGTGGTTTGATGTATTTGACATAGCAGAAGGTGACGTCACTCACTTTGTGCTATGCACATTAATGTACCGTTGAACTCTACAGTCAATGGTACGTTAATTCTTCTAATTTGCAGGGGGGGCTGCACCCCGCACACCCACTGTATATTAAATATACCAACCTCGAGATCGCACTTCAGTGAGGAAATGGGCTAATTCCCCGTTCCTCAATGAAGCATGACTTCCCTTCCCAATGTCAGTATGTCGCTTGTCAAATGATCGTGTGCACAGTTCATCTCAATCATTTGACAAGCAACCTCTGTTGGTTCTGTTATATGCCCCTTGGAAACCATGACTTCGACCTTCGGGACATTGACTGGCTGCAGTTCATTTAAGCCATAGTAAACCTAGCCAAATACATATCTTATTTGTTCTGACAAGCATGCGCATATTTGAGATTCTTTTTTCTGCTCTTTCTAATGGCTATGTAATGCAAAGCACAGTATGAAGCTGATTGTCTAAGTGTCTTTCATGATTATAGCCAGATCAACTGCAGAAAGTTTCAGCTGAAGAAAATAAGACTGTAAAGGGATATTTTCATTTGAAGTTATGATCAAATGCAGGGCAAAATGGCCCTTTTATGAAACTGGTTTCTTGAAACATTGGCAAACAGAAGAAATCAAAAGTGGGACATTCAGTTCTGTTCAGAATAAGAAATATAAAAGTCATTAAGACATAAATATATAATGTTGTTGTGTCATTAGTCCTAAAAGACTAAGGGGGGAATTTATTAAAGCCTACACATTTTTCTGTGTAGGCATTACGTCGCTCTGCTTACGTGTGCGCAAACATTTTTAGATTCAGTAAGCATTGCTGAGCGGTGTGCACACACACTCTAACACAGAAACTTCTGTGGCATGCAAATCACCTCATAAGCAGGTGAATCTCATGCAGATGAGGCAGATAGAGCAATCCAGCAAGCAAGCAGGCATCTGTTTTGACCCCATGTCAGTGTCTGTAGTGTACGCAGAAAACTTCCATGTACAGGAGTGTAGACAGACAAAAGGGGTTGTAAAAATGGAGATATATGGACAGAAATGTCATACCACATACACATATGAGTGAAAATATTATCTTGTATAGCAGAAAAATTAAAGGAAATAACTTAAATTAAATTTTTTTTAATAATCTGGGCATGTTTGCACAACATGCCACAGTGCTCAAACATTCTTTACAGAAAAATAAAAAAAATTGGAAAAACAAATTTAATATTATGTGACAGAAATGTATTACAGGACTGTGCGTGGAGTCCCTACAATGGTGCATTGATGCTGTTGCTAATGTGATTGGGCTATGAAGTGTGTAGTTTTCAGGCTGTGAGCATGGATACCTATGCAAATGAGGTGGGGTTACTGAATAGAGAAAAGGAGTAATCATGTCCGCATAGCCTCTTCATGTAGGCTTAGACACATGTTGCTGTTTACACAGGATGTAGCTGACATTGGGGGGGATGTCCACTGACTTCTAAGCTCATTTCAGCTTAAGTGCGTGTGTTTGCATGGCACGCCACCTCGATGAGCTTGTCCTTCCGGCGGGGGGGGGGGGGGGTGTCCACTAACTTCTAAGCTTTGTTTACCTTCCATGTGTGTGTTTGTGTGCTGTGCCTCCGCAATAAGTGTGTCTGAAAAAATTTATTTAATTAGTTATGACCCTTGTTAAAGCTAGAATAGGGCCATTGAATGATGTTAATTATATTGTAGGCAATTGGAATGCATCCTAGTTAGTCAATCACACATTCTGCACCTACAGCAGAGCTCTATAAAGTATGTATACATTCTACATTCTGATTTTTTCCCCAATACTCTGGACCATTGGAGTACCGACTTGGGAATTTTAACTGACAGAATTCTAGGGGCTGCTGCAGGTCTGCTACACCTGTATGTGCTAGATGCTGAAGTTAGTGCTGCTACTGCTGACAATAGGCCTAGACAGAGAAGGAGAAGTGTTTTCAGTCCCAGGGTAACCTTCCAGGAGCTACATGAGCTGGAGATTGTAGAGTGCTACAGGATGGACAGGGACATACTACAAGAACTCACTGGGCTCTGCCACTCTCAACTCAGGCCCAGAGCCATCAGAGGGGAACCCATCCCAGTGGAAACAAAGGTATGTGTAGCCCATAGGATACTAGCTACAGGTACATACCAAAGACCAGCTGGGGACATGATGGGAGTCTCACAGCCATCAGCATCCAGGGTACTGCACCAGTTCCTGGATGCCATTCTACCACATGCCAGTGAGCACATTTCTTTTCCCCTCACTGCTGAGGTGAGGTGCAGAAATATGCAACACTTCTACCATGCAGCACACTACCCTGAAGTACTGGGTGCCATAGATTGCACTCATGTACACATCAAGACACCACCTGGTGAGGATGGTAGAATCTACTTCTACTGCAGGGGTACCACTCCATCAATTGCCAAGTCATGTGCAATGCCCAGGGGCTTATCATGAATGCGTGTGCTGGCAGCCCTGGCAGTTATCATGGCCCCCATATCTGGCATGCATCACAGTTGTACCAGATGTTTGCTAGGGGGGACATCCCACATGGCCATTTACTGGAGGATGCTGGCTACGCCTTGGAACCGTGGATGATGACACCCCTCAGAAATGCACACCAACTCACCGAAGAACACCATAATGAGGCACACGCACAAACTAGGAACATCATAGAGTGTGTGTTTGGGCTTCTGAAGTTCGGTTTCTGGTGCCTTGATGTATCTGGTGGAACCCTGCAGTACTCTCCAGCCACATGTACACATATGTTTACAGTATATGCTATGCTACACAATATGATCCCGTGGAAACGGCTGCAGCAGGATCAGCAAAGGGATTGGATACACAGCCTGACACCAGTGCCTAGGTCACAACAGCCACACCCACAGGAGGACTCGGAAGAGGAACCCCCTGATGATGTCCCTGTAGGCAGACGTAGGCATGCCCAGTAGCCCCTGGCTTTGGCTAAGAGACAATGTATAACACATTCACTAACATCCTAGGGTCCTAGGGACTGACACCATACTCCTACTCACATATATATATTAAAATTGTTGCCAGGCAACCCACAGAACCTGTATCTATCCATGTATTGGCTGTGTACTGCTTGCATCAGACAGTCACCCTTGAACTACAGTTCTGTCAACTGCTGCATTCGCAAGGTAAGTCCATAACCTGCACACTACTTGTAAGGATTACTTTAATATGGTATTGTATGTATGGGGCTGCTGCATTTATGCAAGGAAAGATAGTGGGCTATTTGGACACAAATAGCATCCACATTAAACTCACAATAGAACATGTGCTATTGTTCCCTCACACCCAATGCAGCAGCTTTCCCATGTAACTGCTTTAACAATAGGTAATCAATGGTATATCAGCAGTCCAGGCAATCTCAGGGCAGTAACACAGAAATCAATCACAAATTGTATATCTCACTTAATGCAGGAATAACAACGCACATATGTATGCTGTTAATTCTGTGATGAATGACTACTCTCTGGCTGGCAGTTTGGGTGGCTCAGTGGACTAGGGAAGTTAGTATGGATGATGCTGTTGATGGCTCAACTCTGAAAGTAACCACATCTTTTGCATGTGAGGTATTATTATGTTGGTGTTTTCACAGGCTGTCAGTGTGTGTGTGTGGTGTAACATTATGAAACTCTGTCACATATTAATTACATCAGACAGCTGGAGATTGCCATGGACATTTTGAATGAAGTGCAGTACTGCAGAAACAGGGACAGATGTCAGTGTCTTTAACATGCAAAATCCCAGACTAGAGTGTAGGTAGGTGTGGTCTTGCGTCACTTTAGAAGTACTGACAGTCCCACTGGGCATGCCCATACACTTAGTTAAACTGAGCATAATCCTTTTGCCCCTTGATTAAAATGATTTATGTGTAGATATGTCTATACATACATACATACATGTATGTATAGATATCCATCTGTCACTCTCTCTGTCTCACATACATAGTATATCTATCCCTATGTATTTTCAAATATATATATATATATATATATATATATATATATATATATATATATATATATATATATATATATGTGTGTGTGTGTGTGTGTGTGTGTGTTTTTATCCCCCTGCCAAACAACTGAGAATCCCTCATTGGCTACATTGGCTATCAAAATGCAATGGTTATGCACTTTTTGGCCCTGTAAGTTGCTGCTGGCTTCCAAACTGCCCTCTACTACAAGGCCTGATGATGTCATCTACCTGAAGACTACCAGCTGCCATTGTAGCATCTGACTTAAGCGCATGACATAAGTATTGTGCTTTATAGTGTGTAAGACTAGATAAGTAGGGGGTTCTAATTTCAATGCAGACGTGTGTGTGTGTGTGTGTGTGTGTGTGTGTGTGTGTGTGTGTGTGTGTGTGTGTATATCTCCCTGCCAAACAACTGAGAATCCCTCATTGGCTATCAAACTGCAATGGCTATGCACTTTTTGACCCTGTAAGTTGATACTGGCTTCCAAACAGCCCTCTTCTACAAGGCCTGATTATGTCATCTACCTTAAGACTACCAGCTGCCGCTGTAGCACCTGACTTAAGCCATGGTGCATGTGATAAGTATTGTGCTCTATAGTGTGTAAGACTTGATAGGTAGGGGTTCTAATGTCACTCCAGGCCACTTGGTGCATGTGTGTGTGTCTATATGTGATAAATATGATCACCTCAGTAAGTTAGAAAGAGGTAGGGTTTTGAAGAATTTTATTTGTAGCAGGTGATGTGGCCCTGCAAATGCCTGACCACAACTAGGCCTGCTGATGTTATCAAGAATAATATGTCCTAAATTGTAGTACTATCAGACATGAGGTGAGTTGCATGCATCACATACTGTGATTTGTAGTGTGTACCATTACATAGGTAAGTACTCTAATCTACATATAGCCAAGTTGCACTATGTGTGTGCCATGCTGTGTCCTGTAAGCAGTAACTGGAAGTGGTGATATTATCAATGTAGCCATGTTTTTGTGTGTGGCTGTTAGAGCATTTTACATCAGCTTATGGAATCATAGGACATTTGAACTTCACTAGCATAATGGCCATACAGCCATCACAATTGTAGATAACTGTATACCCGTATTTAAATGATCAGCACATATTGCCTCACTCCAACAGTGACGCAGGCAGAAACCCTTTGGTGAAATGATGGCCGCCTGGCCAATTAAACAGATGGCATGTGCTAAGGAGCACTAAGTTGCTCTGCTTGGTATTAGCCAGGGTTCTGTTTCAAAGGTGGGTTAAAGTCTGCTAGACAAATCTCTCTCACCAGTATGTATTACTAAAGTCACATACCAGGTTAATGTCCTTAGAGTGATTAATCCATCTACTATGCCACCTACAGATATGCAGCATTTACAATCAAGCATGGTCACACATTGCCCTGTATGCAAGGCAAAGATAACCTCTGAGTAGTCTATATGCCACAGGCTACATTTACACTCATTTCAGATGATCCACATTGAGTACATGCTGAAGATGTGAAGTTGCCTTGTGAGGGACCATACTGTGGGCAAGTGCCAGAACTGCTTGGAAAGGTCCATTACCAAATGGCCATTTCACTCAGATATTAGCATGCTGAGGGAACAGTACATGGAGGTTATGAGTATGTCAATTACAGGTGATTGTGCCCTCAGCTATGACACATGATTCCTGTCATATCACTGGGCAGACATGGTGATCTCAAGCACATTAGGTGTAAACTTGTGTGGCCAGGTCTGTGTGCTCAGTTCTTTCACCCCTGAGTATGTACATCACATGTCGGGACTGATGTGCTACTTACCAGGTACATAGGTGTTAGTGATGGAAATTATACTGCATATATATATATATATATATATATATATATATATATATATATATATATATATTTGCATAGAGTTTATGGCTATTACTGTGTCAACAGGCATTTGTTCATCAATACCCTCCTGTAGGATGTTGACATACTGCTACACCCTTGGGATTGACAGCCTGATATACAGTGTTTGTAAGCACACCTTGCAGTGGTGATTATGGATGCACATGCATGCATAGAGGACTTGTTCAACTTTGCTGATATTAGATTGGTCTCGCAAGCATATGATGCCTGTCAAGCAACTTGACAGCACACTGGTTGTTGTGTGACATGATGTGGGAACACAGGCATGTGTTTCAGGTACATAACTGTACAGTATGACATGCCAAGGACATGTGGCAGGTGGACACAGTGGCCAAAGGAGCCTGATCCACTGCAGCAGTAGGCCTTACAGCCATGCCATGCAGATATCCACCAGTAATGTGTTGAAGGGCAGTATGCATGCCTAGCTGTGAAATTGTCACGTACAATGGCTCACTGCCAGTGTGCTGATTGTTTCAGCAAGAATTGATATCTGTGTCACTGGACATTGTACATTATATTGTGGCACTACAGCTGTGCTACTAATCTCCCTCTTGTCAGTTCCCTAGTGACATACCATTAATCCTGGAACAGAAGGCATAAGACATGCAAAAGCCAACTGAATGCCCAGGTGGCTAATCAAGGCATCTACCTGGAAAAAGGTATATGATGGCTATAGAGCCTTTCATGATGTGGGACAGCTATGTGGATGAACAAATAGCCTGCCAAACAAGTGTCCTGCTTGCCATCATGGGCTTCATACTAATGTTTTGCATGTGATGACAGAAAATGTATTCAAGCATGGTATCCTATGTGATAGTGGTATCGATGAGACCAGCATTAGTAGCTGCCAGGCACTGGCAGTTCCTTAGACTCCCATGCTTAACACAGTCTTCACAAGGTAATTGTGTTCTTCCAGTATGCACCACTTGGGTAGTGTCCAGCTGCAGAATACCTGTGTAAAACTCCCACCTTACCTTAACAGGGTATACATATTACAGTTGCTTAATGTGTTTGTCTGCACTCTATAAAGACACCTTGGATGACAATCTTCTTGGAACATGCTGGAAGTAACTGCAATACGTAGTTGCACAAAGGACAACTAGCATGTACTGCCAGGCAGTGTCCTCAGATCTCTGAGTTATGTGACATGAAATGTCATGCAAGGAGTTAGCATGGATGTGAGCAGTAACACTGTCATACACCTACTGACATCGGACCAAACACTGTTTGTAAGGCTCCAGGCCAAATCATGCCTACCGACTCTGACTGGTGTTACACTATGCAGTGGATGATGGGAATACTACTCACTCTATTTACTATGGCCTGACAAGGTGTTTAATGATATTAGGCCAGCAGGCCTTGCTGGAAACTGTGTAGGTTATTTACAGAGTGTTATGTCTTCTGGTGGCTAGGCAAGTGTCTGGCAGTCATAATCTGGGAAGATAGCATTGGGAGACCTACGCTACAATGACGCCAGTCACCAATAGATTTTCCCAGGCATCATTAATGGCATAGCCCTTCTAGCCATTCCATCTCTGCAGTCACACCAACTGTCAGTGACCTCTGATTGACTACATTAGTAGGTGAATGCATATTAGGAGCTATCACTGAATCCCACACAGAACCAACAGTTATCTAGGATGGCCTGATACACACATTTAATTGTTTTCTGAGCCACTAACAAATACTAAATGCCAATGACTGCACAATACTATACTTTGGAAAGTCATCCACCCCTGGAAAATATAGTAGTGCCTGCACACCACACACAGTTGATCCATTAATCATGGACTTATGGACACAGAGAGTAATGTAGCCTTCGACTTTCACTGGTCAGTAAGATGTGGGGACCCATTCAATGTTGCACAACCTAAACAGAAAGGTATGTGATGTACATCCCAGACTGTCATTGCTATACTGAATGTGGCACTCGTCATGCCTATTATTGTGTACAATGCCTGCACAGGCATATCTTACAATTTTAGCAGCTGTACAGTTTCCATGGTACAGCAATACACACTGCAGATAACATATCCTATGGAGTCCATGTCAAAACTGTACATGTGTAGTCTGTCTCCTAAATGCTTTGGAGGGGATGTTTATGGCTGCTATATAGGGAGGTGTCACTGTGGTATAAATAGTACATGCTGGAGAAACAGGTATGTAACACAGACAGTACACCCTGTATGTAACAGGCCCTCGATGCATGTGAAGCACACATCTGCTGTGACACACATCATGTTCAGGTTACACAATAGTATGCAGAACAAGACAATCATAGTTATTGTCGGACAAATGTCTGTACTGGACACAGGAAATTTGTAGATGGGTCATCTCCAGCACCACCACTTGTAGATGTGTTAGCTCCCAAAACCCTGGTGACACTTATCAAGGGTATCAAACCTTTTCACAGAAAAAGGGCATTCTGAATGATACCATTGTCCTTGTTAGCCTGTTATACACATATGGACGTATGGAGCCATGCACCTATAGTGCTGTACCTTGCTGAAGGCATATTTTTTCTGTGCTTACATTCTATCCTGTGCTGTGACATCTATGGCTTTATTGCTACTATGTAGCCATAGGTGTCCCCAAAAGAATCCTGAAACAGACGCATAAGTAGGTCCATGACACACCTTTCATTGTGTAAGTATATAGCAATTACAACATCGTACAACATAAGGTACACAAACATATGTGGCTTACTCATTACAAATGTCAGCATACAGTATCTATCAGTAACCACTACAAGTAGCATGGCAAAAGAACAATGCATTACACAATTACATGTTAATTTATATAGTCACCCTGTGCATCAGACACATAACTTCATTTCCCTACATCAGTGATGAGGATGACAGAGATGTGGCACAGGTATCATCACTTGCACAGGGTGGTGTGATAGAGTGCAGGAGCATGCGTGTGAATCAGGAAGGGAAGCAGGCAAGATGGACCATATGTGTCTGTAGGTGACCTGCATTTGACAGTGGTATGTGAGCATGTGTGTGAACACAGTCAAGCTTAGTGCTAGCTCTATATGTGCGTATGTTGGACAGCTTTTAACCATCCATGGTAGAGCTGACAGTTCACTGTTTCTGGCCCCGAACACCGGAACTGGCTCTGTCAAGAGTTGAACTGGCACCTCCATGCCCAAGGTCAGAAGCGGTGCTAGTATCTGACAGTGACTGCTGTCTGCTGGGACCATGTCCTCCATAGGAATGCCCAAGACCAAGACCCCATGGCCTGCCACATCTTGGTTTGGACAGCACCCTTCCATCTGTAGCACTGGATGTACTGCCACTACCAGAGCGTGATTGTGTACAGCCATGTGGACTCTTAGCAGATCGGGTTGCTGACCTACGTCCAACTCAAATCTAACCACATGTTCCACCACAGACATTGTGCATTCCAAGACAGACACTGTCTCAGCCCACCTTCTTTCCACTACATTAGTGAACCAATCCAGGGTGTCACCAATGCGGTGGAGGCAGTCACGGATGTCAGAGTGTGCTGCATCCATAACCCTGAGGATACATCTGCAGTTCCTTTCAAAATGTTCCTGTGCCTCCATGATGCCCCAAAACATATGCTGAGTGAACCGTGATGTGACACCTGTAACAGGTGGTGGGAGGACAGCAGGCCTCCTACAAGCACCCCTATCAATCCACCTGCGTGGAACCTCGCCAGCTCTCTGGCTATGGCCAGTGTCTACAGTTGCTGGAGTCATAGTTGCCACACTTTCCTGTTCAATGTCCTCACCCTCTGACTGTAAAAGATCTGTGGCCTCCAGGGACTTGGTATGTGTAGGCATACTGACTATGTGCAGTGACAATGAAGGCAGAAGAGTGATGTCAACCTCTATGACAAATTCAGCCCCTGAAACCCCCACCTGTGCCTCACTGTGGCCACCATCATCATCAGAGACTGAAGAGACACTGACATCAGGTTGTGTAAGGGACAGAGACCAACCTGTGATAAGAAAGGGAAAAGCAATACATCGATACCTGCACTATTATGCTCTGCAGTACTATATTGCAATATATGTACAGCTCTGTACACTGTTGGCACTATTACAGACCTGTTGAAACCCCAACCTCATATAGTAGGACAAGTGGACATTACATTTCTCACAAACAGCTGTAGTTACTTGTAAATAAAGGCTCATCAACAACAATGAGGTACATTATTGACATTTGTGAGGACTCCACACAGTTGACACATATGGCAATCTGTAATGTCCTGACAATACTGTCACATCTATCAGTGTGGTCACTCCTACAAGGCATAGGTATGACTCTAATGTGTACAGTCAGAAAATATCTGTGCCGTTGCCAATCATGCCAACAGTACACTAATCCAGGCAGTAGGCTTGGGATGACACTTCAGGGATTACATTTCTGTAAACCTACATCTATAGCAAAACAGTGTCGTGCTTACCAGGAGTAGGATCATGGCCTTGCCCAATACCTGATGGACCTGTGAAAAGTTGAGGGAGAGGTAATGTCAGTACTACTGCATCTTGCACCACAATAAGGTAATACATCCATATATCTCACATTTATAGCAGTTACTGTGTTAATTGTTATATTGGTCAACATCTGAGCATGAGAGTCAAACTGCAGTTAAACCCTTCCCCCAATGAACACAGACCTAACACCCACATAAGAGAATGTACACCCTGATACACTGAATGCTGCAGTACTGCAATGGTGATCAAACTAAGCTTACCTGCATGCTCCTTTGCCATGGAAACTGTGGCTTCACATTCACGACCTATACACCATATACTTGGTTCATCAGGAATTTCTCAGTGGCTGAGAGTGGTTGTTCTGCTGCAAGCCCTCCACTGGTGACACCACTATCCCTGGCTACATCTGCTGCTGTTCTTGGTGCAGCATTGATCATGTCCATTGTGGGTCTATATTATAACATCGAAGTCTTAAAACTTTGAATGTTATAATATCGAACCCTATACACCAAATGCTGAAAATAGCAAAGCTGCAGAATATCAAATACTTTCTTAGGGAAAATATTCGGTGGGCTGTTTTGCAGCTTTGCTATTTCCTTGACTGTGGAGCGAAGGTTACGGACCGAGTTACGGTAAGTGTGCGAACAGATCGGGTTAAGGTGAGTGTGTAATAGGGACCTTAGGGTTAGGGAGCGGGTAAGGTGAGTGTGCGATAGGGCCCTTAGGGTTAGGGAGCGGGTAAGGTGAGTGTGCAATAGGGACCTTAGGGTTAGGGAGCGGGTAAGTTGAGTGTGCGGTAGTTACGGACCTTAGGGTTAGGGTTGGATTAAGGTAAGTGGATAGCTAGTAGTGTATGTATGGTTTAGTGTAGGGTTTTGTGAAGTGTATGTGTGTGGATTATTTATTTTGGTGTGCTTGTGTTGTGTGCATGTTTGTTGGAAGAGCAAATTTTTTCCCTAGGAAAAAATTCGCTATTCTGAGTGTTCGATGTTATAGTCTTTTGATTGAAATGGTTCGATATTATAACATTCGAAGTTTTAAGACTTCAGTGTTATAATATAGACCCTTCCATTGTGTGGTGTCAAACCTGCTCATAATGTCCTGCTCTGATGACCTGTGGCATTCACATCATGGACAAGGTCAGCCAACAGTGCGGCTGCTTTTCCCTGCCCCTGGACAGTAGGAGTTCATGGTGTTGCCAGAGGCCTTCAAGTATAATATCATTCTCCACATCTGTGAAATGTGCTCAGCATCTTGGGTACATGTTTCCTGAAAGACAATAGAACACATGTCAGGATCGCATACATTGAAGTACACTATGTAGAGATACAGCAAGAAAAGAATGGCTGGCGGTATCCACTGCTTGATCACACATGTCATATTCCACAGTGTGCAAACATCCTAAGCATGTAGATACAACTAAGATACTAGCGATAGTCAGGTATTCCTGTGTGTGCCATGACAGATACTGTTGTATGATTATACACCCAACACTGGAGTCTATTGTAGTGTGTGCCCTAGGGGTAACCCCCCTGATAATATGTCAAAACAACAGTGCCAAACAAATAGTGTGCTATTACAACCACTATAAAGGGACAGTCCCAAGAGACCAGTGTGCCACATTGACAAAAACTGTCCGCCCTTGATGTAGTGTACATCCTCTGTATGTGTAACAAATCTGGAGATCAAGGACATGTCATTATCACAGTTCTAAGAAAGTCTTAATGCTGTAATCCATATTTCCCATAAGTATATTCATACATCTGTATCTTGTTGTAAACAAAGAGGTTACATACCTGCTGGAGTGCAAAACTCCTCTATTGATTAGTGGTGATAGTTAAGTTTTTCAAATGCATGTTCTGTATGCAGTAAGGCTCATACAGAATGGTTGCCCATAGCCAGGAAGTTTGCCTTTTAACATGCTTCTCACTCATTAGCAGGTGATTGCCTATTAACCAATCTGTAGTACTAAAATGCTAATTCTAACCGACACAGCTGATTTGCACTATCATCAGCCAATGACATACAACCACTGCAGAAGATATAAAGCCTTCATGTACATTAGAAGCCCTTTCTGATATGTTCTGCTGGACATTACTGGGGGGAGGATACTATGTCATCCCAGAGGGTAGGTTTGTAGCAGCTATTTTTACATAGAGATTTGTGTGCTACAGGCTGCAGCAGCTGCTACAGATAATAGGCATAGACAGGGAGTATGAACACTTTGGAGGACAACAATCTGTAGAAATAACTGTGGGAGATGTGTCAGCCTTGTTGTAGAGGCAGAACCAGAGTGAGGGTACCCATTCCAATCCAATTAAGGCATGTGTTTAAGGTAAGTATGTTAGGCAACAGTATCACTAACAGAGTACTAGGCAACATGTCTGTTGTGTCCTTGAGCAACATAAGGGATAAATATAACATTACGTCCACCATTTGGGCAACTGTCAGGCCATGTGTTCCAGTCTGGTACTCATTTGGAACATGTATGCTGGCAGTCCTTGTTACAAGCAGGGGCTTCATATGGGTATGTTAGTTGTGCAGCTGTGCTAATCTGCACTGTGAGTTTGAAAGGATTGTGTACTGCACTCTGATATTAGTGGGCCTCATTTGCATTACCTGAGTTAAAATCCTCTGTGAATGCATATTAATGCATGATGTGACACTTTATGCACTTGAAGTTTTGCTATAGGGATATGTGAAGTGTGTTCCTATCTGCAGACCTGTGACTTCTATCACTGAAAAGCAGAAATTTCATTTTAAATGTATTGTGTGGATAAAGAGTGCATGACTCAGCCATTAATGGCTGGCTTAACAATAAAGTAATTAATGTAATTAAAATGCTACACACCACTGGATTTGAACGCAGGACTGTGTGTGGCAAAATATATTGTTTGCCAGGCATTTATTTATTTTACATTTTATTTATTTTACATTTGTTGACCGGGTTAGTCCAACTGGATACATATCCGTTTTCAGTGGAGGCCCGGGGAGAAAAGCTCCAAAGAACAGAGGTACATGATTACATATACTGACAAAACAATAGTAAGTTAGTAAGTTAACATAACATAAGAAGGCACATTAAAACAATAAGTAATACAAAAAATATAATCCTAGATAAAAATAGAAGTTTAGTGAGATGGATTGTCATGGCTGCAGGGTGAATCCTTTAGGATTTGGGTTGAGTGGAAGCTTGGCTAGGCTATATAGGGTCGAGGGGATGCGCTATTAGTCGGGATTAGAGCATGGGCAAAGCCATTGGGTTTTTAGTAAAGCTCGGAGGTGGGTTTTAAATTGGTGCAGAGTGGTCATTAGTCTTAGGTTGCTTGGGAGGGCATTCCAAGTTTTGCCAATGGAATTGGCATAAAGAGCTTCCCCTCCCGAGTTATTAGGTTTGATGGTCAATACTTGAATACTTTTGGATGACCTGAGGGACGAAAGATTAGAATAGGGGGTAAGAATGTTATTCAGTGAGGGAGTTTTATCGGGATGTTTAATGATTTTGAATGCCTCAGTAAGTTGGTTGAGTTTAAGAATATTGGGCAGTTCTAGCCATCCCAGTGTTCTTAGATTTAGGCAGTGATGGGTGCGGTAGGGCATTCCTGTGATAAATCTAGCTATGTGGTGATAGGCAGTGGATAGTTTATTAAGCTCTTTTTTGTGAAGGAAGGAGAATATGGGGGAGGCATAGAGGAGGGTGGAGAGGAGATGAGTTCGGGCGATGGTTAGTTTGGTGTGTGGGGTTAAGAATTTCTTAATTCTGTACATGGACCCAAGTTTCTTGTTGAGTGATTTAATGGTCAGGTTCACATGCATATCAAATCTAAGTTTGTGGTCTATTGTCACCCCGAGTAGTTTGGTGTGGGTGACTGGAAAGATTTTGGTACCATTGTTAGCGGACACAACGAAGGTTGGGATGTGGGTTTTGGGGGATTCTAGACCATGAGTAGTTGTTGGAGTAGGGAAGAATAGAAGCAACTTGGTTTTGGTTGGATTAAGTAGGAGTTTTAAGTCTGAGAACCATTTTTCGACTAAAGAAAAGCAGTTTTGGGTAGTAGCTTGGAGTTTGGTGAGAGAGTCATCAGAACAGATTAGGGTGGAGTCATCCGCATATTGAATGCAGGTGGCTTTGGGAAGGACAGAGTGTAAACCATTAATGAAGAGGGAGAAAAGAAGGGGACTGAGAATCGATCCTTGGGGGACACCGATATTGGTGGGGAGTAGGTCTGAAATCCTGTTTTGCCACTGTACCGCCTGTTTTCTACCAGAGAGGTAGGCGTTGAACCAACTTATAGTGGATTTGCTAAGATTAAATGTTTCCAGTGTGTGGAGCAGTTGTTTGTGGTTGACCATATCGAAGGCTTTTGATAGGTCTAGAAAGAGCGCAGAGGATATTAATTTGTTATTCCGGTTGCGGTTGATTGAATCAACAAAGGAGAGGAGAGCAGTGGTAGTGCTATGATGTGGACGAAAGCCGTGTTGGGAGTTAGATAGGAGATTATTTTGGATAAGGTGGGTAACAAGTTGTTTGTGGATGCAGCGTTCCATAATTTTGGATAAGGGGGACAATATTGCAATAGGTCTATAATTGGATGTGTCAGTAGAGGATCCTCCTTTGTGGAGAGGAATGATATAGGAGATTTTCCAGATTGAGGGAATAGAGGCTTCGGAGATAGACCGATTAATAAGGATGGATACCGGGTAGGCTATGGCGTCGGCTGCTATTTGTAAGTATTTCGCTGGAAGTAGGTCAGCCGCTAGGGTAGTTGGTTTAAGTTTTTTCAGAAGGGTACGAATGTAGAAGGTGGAGGTGGGTTCTAAGTTGAAGGCAGGTTGATTTGGTTCATTGTTTGAGGTTGCAGCCGAGGGGGAAGAGGTAAGCTGGCTGGCGAGGGACTGGATGGTCTCAGTAAAAAAAGAATTAAAAGAGTTAGCTATCTCACTTGGATCTTTATCCATGAGTGTTTCAGGTGTGGGGGTGGAAGATTTGCCTGGATGGAGGAGGTGGTTGAAACCAGCCCAGAATTTTTTAGGGTTGTTTTGATGCTTGTCTTGGAGGTGACAGAAATATTGTTTTTTATCGGACATAACGGCTGCTTTAGTTGAGTTTCTAAGCTGTAGGAATTTGATGCGGTCCAGAGGGGTTTTTGTGGTTCTCCATTTGTTCCAGGCCTGGTCTCTGAGTTTAATTTTATTTTTTGTGTCTTTGATTAGCCAAGGTGCGATACGTTCCTTAGTTCTAATGAGTCGCTTAGGAGCGTGAGAGTCAAGTATTTTGAGGAAGGTATCATTAAAGTGTGACACACTCTCTTCTAAGGGTAGGGTATTTAGGGTGGACCAGTTGCATGCCTTAAGGTCAGCAAGAAATTGTTCAGGGATGAAATTCTTGCTGTTCCTTAACAAGTCTGGTTGGGGGGGGGTGAGTATTTGGACATTTGTGTTTTATAATAAAGGTAATAAGGTGGTCACTAAGGTCGTTGGGGAGGGTCCCTACGGTATAGTTGGTGGGATCCTTGTTTGTAAGGATCCAGTCTATGATGCTATCTTTTTGTTGGGCATGTCCAATTCTAGTGGGGGAAAGAATAAGTTGGGAGAAACCGTGTAAGTTGATAGGGAGAGGATTTGGATGAGAGGAGTATAGGGACCAGTCAATGTTAACATCTCCTAGAATTATCGTTTCTTGGGGATAGAAGGTGGTAAGCCAGCTGAGAGTTTGTTCTAGGTTTTCAACGTTGTTACCTGGAGGTAAATAGGTGATTATGAGATTAATACTTTTTTGGTTGTTTAGGCATAATTTTAGGGCAATCAATTCCTGGTTGCGGATTTTTGGAGGTTGGAGGGGATTCCTAGTGATGTTCAAGGAGTTCTTGAACATAACTGCAATTCCTCCACCCTTTCTAGTTACTCTATCTGCCCTAAGGATGTTATACCCAGGTGGGATGATTTCCTCATCCTTAGTGATAGGTTTGAGCCAGGTTTCAGAAAGACACATGATGTCAGGGGAGTGGGTTTCGAGCAGAGCATGTAAGTTGTGTACTTTGTTGTTGATGCTTCGTACATTGAGGTGAAGCATGCAGAGGGAGCCCGCTAGGGTTCTGGCAGTGTTCCAGGAGTTTGAGCCTAGGTCAATGGAAGGGCCAGGGTTGGGGTGGATATCGCCGTCTTTTGTTATGGATCTTTTTAAATAGTCAAGTATACCTTGGAGTTTAATTAGTAATTTGAAATGTTCCCTTGTTGAGGATGTTTTTGGGTAACAGAGAGTGAGGTGGAAACTGTAGGGGTTTTTGTTAATAGAAGGGTAGTTAGAGGGATGAATGAGATTAAGGGTGTCATGGGAGTACAGGGAGGTTTGACTGTTGGGTAGGTAGGCACCTGTAGGGTTTAGGGTATCGTATCTCGTTAACAGATAGGTTGAGATAAGTAATAGTATTATAAGAGGGAGAGTACAATAAGAGTTTCCTACCATGGCGAGGGTGGGGGGATGAAATACCTTGTTTCAATTGGTGGGTAAAGAAACTAGGAGGTGGGAGGAGAGAGTGTTAATGGAAGAGTTGAGTGGGTGGGTGGATTGAGGGGGTAGGCTTAGTAGTATAGTCAGGTGGAGAAATGGAGGGGAGTGGTACTGGGAGGGGGACTGTTGTGATTGGGTGGTGGTAAGGGGGATGGGCCTAGAGACCTAATAAATGTAGAGGTAGTGGGCGGTGGGAATAGGGGCAGGGAGGGCGGAAGCCCGAGTGTAGCGAGGGCGAAGCGGAGCGGGGATTACACCACAGAGGTATTGCCTTGTTCTTAAGGTAACCGCCTTTAACAGCAGATAGCAGACTGTTTTATTAAATCTAAGGTCTGCTTTCTTAGTAAGATTTTGTTACTAGTAGCAAACAGTTTGTTTTTAAGTACAAGTAGCAAACAGTTTGATTTTAAGTATAAAGTCCGCTTTCTTAGTAGAATGATTTTAAAATAAAAAGTCTGTAATCTGTTTGTTGCTGCCTGACACTAGACAGTTGAAATTACTGTGAGGAAGGTAGGTTCTTTACCTAGGCAGCTGTTTGAGTGATAGGATTAATATGCAGACACTTTAGTTAGTTGTGTGCATTCGCACAAGGAGAGGGACGTCTCAGGGCTGCCGTGATGGTTGGGTGCCACGCGGTGTACTTTTAGCTTGGGGGCTGATAAGGGAAAAAGAGAGTACAAAACAGATGAAATTATGCAATGCACAAGTAACAGTTAAATTTATCAGTATGAAGTAAAATACTGTGCGCCACTAGGCCTTCAGAGCGTGCTCTGTGGCCGACTGCAAGCAATATTTACTGCTATTTCAGGATTTAGAAATTAAGCATGTGTAGAGAGTAACGCTGTACATTTAAAGACAAGGCTAATACAAGAGATGTAGTAGTGTTCCGCTTAGGATGAGCGTGCTACACTTCCAGCACGCTCACGTTTAAGCGGTTCACTCAGGTAACATACTACCTAACAAACAAACATTTGTTCAATTGAAACAACTGTAAAACACATTTAAAGCAAGGTATTAAGTCTTGGTGAGCGTGCTCTACGAGCGAACTCACTAAATTACAACTATATAGGACAACACGCTCGCGTTTAAGCGGTTCACTCAAGTAGCGTGCTATGCCTGGAGCGGGGATTACACCACAGAGGTATTGCCTTGTTCTTAAGGTAACCGCCTTTAACAGCAGATAGACTGTTTTATTAAATCTAAGGTCTGCTTTCTTAGTAAGATTTTGTTACTAGTAGCAAACAGTTTGTTTTTAAGTACAAGTAGCAAACAGTTTGATTTTAAGTATAAAGTCCGCTTTCTTAGTAGAATGATTTTAAAATAAAAAGTCTGTAATCTGTTTGTTGCTGCCTGACATAGACAGTTGAAATTACTGTGAGGAAGGTAGGTTCTTTACCTAGGCAGCTGTTTGAGTGATAGGATTAATATGCAGACACTTTAGTTAGTTGTGTGCATTCGCACAAGGAGAGGGACGTCTCAGGGCTGCCGTGATGGTTGGGTGCCACGCGGTGTACTTTTAGCTTGGGGGCTGATAAGGGAAAAAGAGAGTACAAAACAGATGAAATTATGCAATGCACAAGTAACAGTTAAATTTATCAGTATGAAGTAAAATACTGTGCGCCACTAGGCCTTCAGAGCGTGCTCTGTAGCGCGCACTGCAAGCAATATTTACTGCTATTTCAGGATTTAGAAATTAAGCATGTGTAGAGAGTAACGCTGTACATTTAAAGACAAGGCTAATACAAGAGATGCAGTAGTGTTCCGCTTAGGATGAGCGTGCTACACTTCCAGCATGCTCACGTTTAAGCGGTTCACTCAGGTAACGTACTACCTAACAAACAAACATTTGTTCAATTGAAACAACTGTAAAACACATTTAAAGCAAGGTATTAAGTCTTGGTGAGCGTGCTCTACGAGCGAACTCACTAAATTACAACTATATAGGACAACACGCTCGCGTTTAAGCGGTTCACTCAAGTAGCGTGCTATGCCTAACAAACAAACATTTGTTCAATTGAAAATAACTGTACAACACATTAAAGCTAGGTATTGTGTCTAGGTGAGCGTGCTCTACGAGCGAACTCACTAAATTACTACTATATAGGTCGCTGTTGTGTACAAGTGATTTCTCCGTTAAAAAGGAGATGCAGCAAGGTTGGAATCAGCTTAACATACCCTATTACACGAAGAAGCGACCGTGGAGGTGTACAGGTCTAATCGGTACTGGTCCCAAGGCAGATGACGAGGCGGAGATACCACAGGGGTGTAATGAAACCTCGTTGAAGTCAGGGATTACACCACAGAGGTATTGCCTTGTTCTTAAGGTAACCGCCTTTAACAGCAGATAGCAGACTGTTTTATTAAATCTAAGGTCTGCTTTCTTAGTAAGATTTTGTTACTAGTAGCAAACAGTTTGTTTTTAAGTACAAGTAGCAAACAGTTTGATTTTAAGTATAAAGTCCGCTTTCTTAGTAGAATGATTTTAAAATAAAAAGTCTGTAATCTGTTTGTTGCTGCCTGACACTAGACAGTTGAAATTACTGTGAGGAAGGTAGGTTCTTTACCTAGGCAGCTGTTTGAGTGATAGGATTAATATGCAGACACTTTAGTTAGTTGTGTGCATTCGCACAAGGAGAGGGACGTCTCAGGGCTGCCGTGATGGTTGGGTGCCACGCAGTGTACTTTTAGCTTGGGGGCTAGGCAGCTGTTTGAGTGATAGGATTAATATGCAGACACTTTAGTTAGTTGTGTGCATTCGCACAAGGAGAGGGACGTCTCAGGGCTGCCGTGATGGTTGGGTGCCACGTGGTGTACTTTTAGCTTGGGGGCTAGGCAGCTGTTTGTGTGATAGGATTAATATGCAGACACTTTAGTTAGTTGTGTGCATTCACACAAGGAGAGGGACGCAAGGAGGCATTTAACAGACTGAGCTACTGAATCACTGTTATAGAAGGTCTATTTGCAAGATATAAGTATATATATAAGTATATAAGGCTGAGAGAGCTAGCTGATATGATGGAGAAGGAAGGTTGATATATTGTGCGTGCAAGAGACCAGATGGAAGGAAAGTAAGGCCAAGTGTATAGGAGGCGGGTTCAAATTGTTCTATCATGGTGTGGATGGCAGAAGAAATGGGGTAGGGGTTATCCTAATGGAACAGTATGCCAAGAGTGTTTTGGAGGTGAAGAGAGTGTCAGATAGAGTGATGTTTATGAAGCTTGAAATTGATGGTGTAATGATGAATATTGTTAATGCATATGCTCCACAAGCTGGGTGTGCGATGGATGAGAAAGAAACATTTTGGAGTGAGTTGGATGAAGTGGTGGTGAGTGTACCCAAGGGTGAGAGACTAGTGATTGGAGTGGACTTCAATGGGCATGTTGATGAAGTGAACAGAGGGGATGAGGAAGTGATGGGTAGGTATGGTGTTAAGGAGAGGAATGCAGAAGGTCAGATGATTGTGGATTTTGCGAAAAGGATGGACATGGCTGTGGTGAATACGTATTTTAAGAAGAGGGAGGAGCATAGGGTGACGTACAAGAGTGGAGGAAGATGCACACAGGTGGATTATATCCTATGTAGGAGGGCCAGTCTGAAGGAGATTGGAGACTGTAAAGTGGTGACTGGGGAAAGTGTAGTTAAGCAGCATAGAATGGTGGTCTGTAGGATGATGTTGGTGATCAAGAAGCGGAGGAGGAGTGTGAAAGCAGTGCCAAGGATTAAATGGTGGAAGTTAAAAAAGGGTGATTGTGAGGTGGAGTTCAGGGAAGAGTTAAGACAGGCACTGGGAGGCAATGAAGAGTTACCGAATAGCTGGGTAACTACAGCAGAACTAGTAAGGGAGATTGCTAGGAAGGTGCTTGGTGTGACATCTGGACATAGGAAGGAGGACAAGGAGACATGGTGGTGGAATGAGGACATACAGGAGAGTATACAGAGGAAGAGGCTGGCGAAGAAGAAGTGGGATTGTCAAAGAGATGAAGAAAGTAGACATGAGTATAAGGAGATGAGCGCATGGCAAAGAGAGAGGTGGCGAAGGCTAAGGATAAGGCATATAGAGAGTTGTATGAGAGATTGGACACTAAAGAGGGAGAAAAGTACCTGTACCGATTGGCTAGACAGAGGGACAGAGCTGGGAAAGATGTGCAGCAGGTAAGGGTGATAAAGGACACTGAGGGAAACGTACTCACAAGTGAGGAGAGTGTGTTGAGTAGATGGAAAGAGTACTTTGAAGGGCTGATGAATGAAGAGAATGAGAGAGAGAGAAGATTGGATGATGTAGGGATAGTGAATCAGGAAGTGAAGCAGATTAGTAAGGAGGAAGTAAGGACAGCTATGAAAAGGATGAAGAATGGAAAGGCTGTTGGCCCAGATGACATACCAGCAGAAGCATGGAGGTGCTTAGGAGAAATGGCAGTGGAATTTTTAACCAGATTGTTTAATGAAATTTTGGAAAGTCAGAGGATGCCTGAGGAGTGGAGAAAAAGTGTTTTGGTACCTATCTTTAAGAATAAAGGTGATGTGCAGAGCTGCAGTAACTATAGAGGGATAAAATTGATCAGTCAGAGCTTGAAGTTATGGGAAAGAGTAGTGGAAGCTAGGTTAAGAAGGGAGGTGATGATTAGTGATCAGCAGTATGGTTTCATGCCAGGAAAGAGCACTACAGATGCAATATTTGCTCTGAGAGTGTTGTTGGAGAAATACAGAGAAGGTCAGAAGGAGTTGCATTGTGTCTTTGTGGACTTAGAGAAAGCATATGACAGGGTGCCTAGAGAGGAGTTGTGGTATTGTATGAGGAAGTCGGGAGTGGCAGAGAAGTATGTAAGAGTGGTACAGGATATGTACAAGGGTAGTGTGACAATGGTGAGGACTGCGGTTTGAGTGACAGATACATTTAAGGTGAAGGTGGGATTACATCAAGGATCAGCTCTGAGCCCTTTCTTATTTGCAGTAGTAATGGACAGGTTAACAGATGAAATTAGACAGGAGGTCCCGTGGACTATGATGTTTGCAGATGACATTGTGATATGCAGTGAGAGAAGGGACCAGGTTGAGGAGACCCTGGAGAGGTGGAGATATGCTTTAGAGAGGAGAGGAATGAAGGTCAGCAGGACTAAAACAGAATATATGTGTGTAAATGAGAGGGAGGGTAGAGGAATGGTGAGGATGCAGGGAGTAGAGTTGGTAAAGGTGGATGAGTTTAAGTACTTGGGATCAACAGTTCAGAGTAATGGTGAGTGTGGAAGAGAGGTGGAGAAGAGAGTACAGGCAGGGTGGAATGGGTGGAGAAGAGTGTCAGGAGTGATTTGTGACAGACGGGTACCAGTAAGAGTGAAAGGGAAGGTCTACAAGAGGGTAGTGAGACCAGCTATGTTATATGGGTTGGAGATGGTAGCACTGATGAAAAGGCAGGAGTCAGAGCTGGATGTGGCAGAGTTAAAGATGTTAAGATTTGCACTGAGTGTGACTAGGGTGGACAGGATTAGGAATCAGTATATTAGAGGGTCAGGTCAGGTTGGACAGTTTGGAGACAAAGCAAGAGAGGCGAGATTGTGTTGGTTTGGACATGTGCTGAGGAGGGATGCTGGGTATATTGGGAAAAGGATGCTATGGATGGAGCTGCCAGGTAAGAGGAAAAGAGGAAGGCCTAAGGTAAGGTTTATGGATGTGGTGAGAGAGGACATGCAGGCGGTTGGTGTGAAACAGCATGATGCAGAGGACAGGAAGAAATGGAAACAGATGATCCACTGTGGCGACCCCTAATGGGAACATCCAAAAGAAGATGATGATTTGCAAGATATAAGTACACACATACAGGCTGTGACATACTTTTTTACAGCCATCATTATATGCATTGCTTTATATGGATGTATTGCTGCACCAGGGTCCCAGCTGAACATGTATTTTGTCAGTAAAGCCTTAGCTGGTATATTTGTAAATGTTGCTGATAAAAAGGGACATTTACCTGCTATTAGAGACTTCACTTGCATCCATTATTCTGTGTTTGGTTTTCTAGTGGTGTACTCTTGCGCCAGACTCCAAGGTACACTAATACATTTTCCATTACTTTTAAGCAACTTTGCGTGACACTGTGCGATGTGCAGCTCTGCTTAAACATGCTTACTGAGTGTAACTTGCAATTACTATGTTTTGCTTAAAGCATCTGTTTTAATTAACAGCTGCATGGATGGCAGATTAATGCAGTGCTCTACAGGTGTGATGGTCTTGAGTTCAAATTATGGAATAGGTGATTATTTTGTGTTTATTATAATTTAAAACACATATATCATGAAAGCATCATTCAGCTGAGCTCAGCGTTGGACTAAAATATATATAAAGAAAAGAAAAATGGGGAGATAGGAAAGTGCTGAAATGGGGTGCAAGCCGGGGAAAAACATAGTGTAAGGCAGGTATGCGTGTGCAGGAAGGGTGTGGGAAAGAACCATAACTATCCATTTCTTGTACTGCAACAACTGTGCACTTCGACAGAATCGGTAGATGACTTTGGACTCACCCCCAGAGAGAGGGGCGAGGACAACATAATTGCATGGTTAAGCCAATTGGACCAAATTATGTGTGTCCATTGGACATGTGCGAAATAGAGAGCTATGTATGGGAGCATATTTTTTTGTTTTGGGACAGGTGCCCATTTTTTTTAAGGTGAGAGTGGAATGTTGGAGAAAGGACATGGGTATGTGTGGGGGAGTTAAGTTGGGTAGGTGAGAAAGCTTTTGCAGACAGACAAGGCAGCAGACAGGGGTGGTGTGTGACTCAAGAGGGGGAGTGAACACCTTGGATGGGGAGGGTATTAAAGAATCTCAGTCCAAAGTGCCAACACAAGGTAGCAGCGTGACTAACATCCCCACCCATGGGACTGTCGGCACTGTTCTGTCATTGATCCGAGGGTTGCAGAGTTGGAGGCTGGTTTCTGGGGTGAGCCTGCCCCACCAGGCTGGCCAGCATGCTCTCCATCTGATGCAGGCTTTGTCCAAAACCATGGCAGACAATCCTGTTCTCCAAACCCAGCATTTAGTCACGGGTGACAACTCCCCCTCCACCACCGCTCCCAGAGGGGGGATGACCTCTTCCCATGGGGCGGTACTACCTGACACTGCAGGTAGTGCAGGGGCAGCAGAGGGGGCACCACCATGCTGGGTTCCAGACATGCTGAGACCTGGTGCCACAGTTGGAGGAGGCAAGGTAGGTGGATCACGAGGAATGGGCTAACTTTGACACACTGTAGTAAAGTGTAAAAATCAAAAAACAAGAAAGCCCTATGTGTACTCCTCACTTAAAATGAATCACTGTAAGCTTTAATAAACACAAACTACATTGATGATGTCTGCTTGTACTTGGTCTATTACTCTGAACTTAAATTTGTGGTCTGGAAACTCGTTGCAGTGTTTTGCTAATGCATTGTCCAGCTTTTTCCTACTAATTCTGTAAGTGTGTTCGTATATTTTACCGACGTAGAATATTAGACATTGTTGGCATGTTGCTAGGTAAACTATAGATTTGGAATTGCAGTTAAATTTATTCTTTAACCAATAGAGTTAAGGAAACTACCCTAGACTGGATCCTTATAAACAGCCATCCTAATAAATATAAATCAGGTACCCTTCAAGATGATATGAGTGACCATGTTCTAACCTATACAATTAAACAAAAAACTCATAGCCCCAATGATAATATTTACAAAACCTCTCGCTCTAAAAAACACTTTCATCCAGAGACCTTCCAAAATGAACTCAAAGCATGTGACTGGTCCCCACTGCATCATCTTCAACTAGAGGAAGCAGTCACCTACTTTAATATCAGATTCCTACAGATTCTAGATTACCATGCCCCCTTTCGCTCCGACCGAGTAAGAACCAAAATTGCCCCATGGCTCACAAAACAAACCAGACAAAAGATCCTCCTATGAAATAAACTCTGGGCCAAACTGAGAGCCTCTAAAAGCCCAACAGACCAACTTCACTTTAAACAACTATGTAATGCAACCAAAAAAAACATTCTACTAGACAAAAAAAACTTTTACCTGCACCTCCAACAAACCCATCAGCAAAAACCACAAAAGTTCTGGTCAAGCATTAACAACCTACTTCAGCCAGGGCACTCTAAAACTCCTGCCCCAACAGGTATCGCCCATACTAACTCTAAACAAGTTGCTGATGCCTTCAACAACTACTTCACTAAAGCCATTCAAACTCTAGCTAACACATTACCTCCTATTAGCACTAGCCCATTTAATACCACAAATAGCCCAGTCCCTACCTTCCATTAACAACCAGTACCTACATCCCTCATTTGCACCCTCCTACAAAAACTTAAACCAGGCACCCCTTCTTCTGACTGTCTTCCAGCAGAATACCTGCAGATTGCTGCCACAGCCATTGCCTATCCCATTTCCATTCTTATTAATAGGACAGTTACAGAAAGCACAATCCCATCCATATGAAAAGTCTCCCATATCATCCCTCTACATAAAGGTGGTGCGTCTACTGAACTTTCCAACTTTCAACCAATTGCCTTACTCTCTCCAATAGCTAAAATAATGGAAAAATGTATGCACCGACAATTACTAGACCACCTCCTCCAAAATAATTTACTTGCTAACTGCCAGCATGGTTTCAGGCCTCACCATAGCACTACTACTGCCCTCCTATCCTTTTCTGACTGTATAAACAAACATCGTAATAACAACTGTCTTTCCTCTGCACTATTCATTGACCTTTCAAAAGAATTTGACATGGTTAACCATCACCTACTTATGGACAAACTAAAAGCCCTATCACTTGACCCACAAGCATTACTCTGGTTTAAATCCTATCTGGAAAACAGGCACCAAGCAGTGCTGTGGGACAATAATCTTTCTACACCCCTCTCTGTCAACATTGGAGTACCTCAAGGCTCTATTTTAGGCCCTGTTCTCTTTTCATTTTTTATTAATGATCTAAATGCCAAAATTCCTCAAGCCACCTGCATACAATATGCAGATGATTCTACTTTAATATGCACAGCCAAGTCCCTAACCTCTCTCCAGACCCTCACCCAAACAGTATTTAATATTGTTGAAAATTTGTTCATGCAACATTGCCTCATCCTGAACCCCAAAAAAACAAAATTACTGCTTTTTGCTTCTTCCCAAAAATCACCACAAATTCACTTCACTGTAACCTCCAACAATGGAACTAGCATATGCCCAGATACTACAACCCGTCTCTTGGGTATTACTATTGACCACTACCTTAACTTTGACGATCACATTAATACTACCATAAAATCTGTCAACAGAAAACTAGGCTCTCTTTATAGAATCAAACCCTTCCTTACGCCATTAGCTAGAACCACTATTGCCCAGACCCACCTTATCTCTACCCTACTGTATGCTTCAGCCATATATACCAATCTATCCAAAAACAACCTTAACAAACTTGCAACCAGCTACAATAACATAGCTAGATTTGCCACTGGCGCCCCTTTTAGAACCCACCACTGTCACAACCTTAAACAATTGGGATGGTTAGAACTGCAGAACCAACTTCAATGTCAACAACTTACTATGACCCAAAAAATCCTTCACCACCCTAATAATATCCCAATCCTCACTAGCCTTATTACCCCATACAAAAATCTAGCAACACTACGCTCAGCTAATAAACTCCTAGTCTCAACTACTAAACCTAACAACAAAGCTGGGGACTCACTTTTCTCTAATATAGTGGGAAAAATCTGGAACCAGCTTCCAAGTGAACTTTTGACTCTTTCTTCTACACTGCTTTTCAAAAAACACCTTAAAGAATACCTTAAACACATTGGCTTTGTCCCTGCTCTAACCCTGACTAATATTTCTCTCCCCAATCGTGCTCTCCCCATACTTTGCTAATCTATTGCACTAGGATGCTGACCTAAATTAACCAGTTATTTAACATCTCACTAGTATCTAACAAGTTTCCCTTCTTACTACTTTATAAGAATCTTTATATTAGCTTTCTTAAAAAAAAAAAAAATGGACTCTGTATAAGTTTTTCCATATTTAGAATCTCAACAATGTTCTACTATTCATTTTACTATTGTATATATTGTATGTTATGTTGTATGTTATGTTGTTGCCTATGCTTGGAGCTTTTCTCCCTGGGTCTCTACTGAAAATGGACATATATCCAGTTAGAATAGCCCGGTCAACAAATATAAAATAAATAAAAATAAATAAAAATAGACCTTTAAAATCTACCAATTTTCGGACTTTGAAGTAGATAAAACATTAATTGATTTATTTTCTAAGGGTCTAACTTTCGTACCATCAAGTAAGAGCGACCTACCGAATCTAATGTTAGACTTTAAATTATTCCTGCGCAAACTGAACTTGCAGTTGTTTTTGGGGAATGAAGGGGTACAGTGTGAACAACAAATACAATTATCTAGTATATTTAATCCACCTGTTCACCCAACCTTAATGTTGTTTGAAAGACTATGTTAATTGGACTTTAGAGCTAGATTCAGTACATCACAGTTACAGGTTAAGAACAGTAACCTGTCTAGAAATGAAAGAGAAGCTCTTAACAGTTTTAGAACATTACCTGTCCGAATGATGAAGCCTGATAAGGGCAGAGGACTAGTTTTAATTAATCTAACTGATTATGTAAGAAGAATGCAGACAGTTTTGGAAAGTGACGTTTACAGTAAGGTTGGCTTAAATGAAGTAAACATAGCACATAACTGTATTCTTACCTTAATGATCTATTTATTGATGTTGTAATTGATATCAAGACATACAGCTATATGTCCATGTCATCTTCAAGGTTACCAACACTGTTTGGCATCCCTAAGATGCACAAAAGTCTGGTGGACCCACCAGTGAGAGCACTGGTGGCTGCCAGACAATCAATAACCTACCTTTGTGCAAAGGTGATAGATTCCATTCTAAAAAAAAATGTGTAACTAGAACCACAGATCTGTAAAGACTCGTGGTCGTTTCTATCGGACATCAACAACCTAAATTGTAGAGGTGATTATGACTTTTTAACAATAGATGTCTGTGATTTATACACTTCTATCCCCCATGACACCGGCACTGAATGGGTAACTGAGATTATGAGCTCTAGGAAAGCACCTGAGACAGATATTAGATTGGTTGATGAATTATTGGGTATTGACTTATCTAACAACTTTATCACATTTGATAAAGAACACCACTTGCAGAGATCTGGAGTAGCAATGTGGTCACCTTGTGGGGTGAGTTTCGCCAATCTAGTTATGGCCCATTGGAAACACGCGTTTATTTTAGACAATGGCCAGATCAAACCAAAGTTGTATTTTTACACGCGTTTCTTGGACAATATTTTTATGATAGTAAAGGGAGACATATATACAGCTACCAACTTAGTCAACTACTTGAACAGTACAACATCCTTTCTAAAATGTATTAGTTCTCACCAGGTGGAGACGATAAACTATTTAGACATCAAACTTAATAAAGACAGGAAAAACTTAAAATATAGAGCCTGTATTCACAGGAAGACTACATATTTAAACTCTTTCCTGCACTACACCAGCTCCCATCCCTACCATCAGAAGAAGTCGGTAGTGAAGGGGAAGTTAGTACAGGCTGCAAAGATGGTGATGGAAGATAACCACTTTGAAGAAGAATAAGAAACCCTAAGGCGAATGTTCTTATATAGAAGTTATCCAAACACCCTCTTGTCCCAACTAATTATAGAAGTACAGGTCAAACAAGAACAGGGGGTATATAGACCTATCCTAAACAATGGTACTATGAGAACAGTGAACCAAGAGAACCACGTAGACTTCCAAACAAGGTTGGAAAAAACTGAGAACAACAGTAACCAGTTGTTCCCTACACTTTGAGTTTAATAACAATGTTCAGTGTAGATGCGCTGGACTTAAAAAGGATACTGGTAAAAACAGGGACCTACTGACTTCAGACAATGATATCAAACGTAAACTAGGTGAACACACAGTAGTTATTTTTAAAAAGTTATGAACCTAAAGAATTTAATGGAATCAGCTCAAACAACCCCTAGTAGCCATCCAGGGATGTATAGATGTGATGCATGTAACCAATGCAAACATTTAGAGACAGGTTCCAAGTTTAGAATCAGGGACAAGGTCCATTGGTTAAAAAATAAATGTAACTGCAATTCCAAATCTATAGTTTAACTGACAACATGCCAACAATGTTCAGCATGCTACGTCGGTAAAACCGACTGTAAATTCAAAGAGAGAATATACAAACGCACTTACAACATTAGTAGGAAAAAAACTGGACAATGTGTTAGCAAAACACTGCAACGAGTTTCCAGACCACAAATTTAAGTTCAGAGTAATAGACCAAGTACAAGCAGACATCAAGGGTGGCCCTACTTCTTTATTACTTGAAAGATCAGAGTTATTGTGACAGTTAAGGCTGAATGCTTGCCAGAACCCAGGTCTAAATGAAACTTGATCTATCAACTGTATTTTGAAATTGAAAAGTTTATTGAGATAACATTTGGTAAACAGTTGACTGTTTGTGTTTGTTTAACCACAGACTTCAAACATTATATATACCATCTATGTTTTTTAACTATTACTGTATTAGTTCATAAATTTTAAGCAACTATATTGTTGGATTTTTGAGCTACCTTGAGTTTTTATGTTTAAAGATACTTGTATAATTCGACTTTTAGTGTTTACTTTAAGAGATGGATATTTAACAAGTGTTGATGAGGGCAGGTCATATGATTCCTATATAAACACTAGTGACACAAGTGAATTGTATCTGATGAAGTTTAGCTATCAGCTAAACGAAAAGCTCTTAATATCAATGTGGTTTGTGTTTATTAAAGCTTACAGTGATTCATTTTAAGTGAGGAGTACACATACAGCTTTCTTGTTTTTTGTTTTTACAAGTTTTTGTTTGTTCCATTTTTTGACACTGTAGTAAAGTGGTTATAACAATAAGTTAGGGTTAGTAATAACCAAACCAATGTTAGTATTAACAGAATGGAATATAATATTTATTAAGCAAAACACATATTAAGGTATGTTATGTGTAACACAACATTAAGTAACATAACAGTCAGTATGGTAACAGAAAGCCAGTATAAACTAATCCATAAGGCCAACAAAACAGTTTAACAAAGTATGTTAATATTACATCATAATAATAAATAACAATAATAAATTAAAGAAGATAAGGGGTGGGTAGAGAGAGAAAAACATACCATTAGTTACCTTTCAAGTAATATTACCACACAGAGTACTACTACATACTTCTACAGGTGTGCAGTGTCAATTGTGAATACAGTGACTACAATTCTTCTATAGCTGCTGTAGCATGTACATACCTCTCAAGCTGTTAGCATGGGACAGTATGGGCCAAGTACTAAAAATTGCAGGTGCACAACTACACAGAACAGTTTCACATAATGTGGACTTAGATAACTACCAAGGTGTTCTGTAAATGGATTTGAAACTATATTGCATTCCAGGTAATCATTTATCTGGTACTCATGGAACAGACAGATTAGGCAGTTGTAATTACATTACGAAAAATTGTGATAGTTAAGAGGTATGTTTGCATACATTAAGTAAACTAGACAGCCTTCATGCCTTAGTTGGCAGGCATGGGTGTAGAACCCAAAAGCTGTGACTGCAGGGGACATCTGCAAATAATGTAATGATCGACTCCAGCAACTTAGAACAGACATGCAATGAATACAGCCATAATGCAAATATTAAGACAGATTTATTTAGGAAGACACAATGCTGTTTAACACTTTATTGGTACTGATGTTTATTATCTGTGAATTTCTCAGGCCATTACTTTTGCATTCTACAGTTATTACAGTTTTACACTTGACTGCAACAACCTTACCATACACATACAATGCATACAGCTCTAGTGCAATTATGTTATGATACCACAATCCTGCTGTACACCTTTTTGCTTACTGTTATTGATATTATTTAGTGTTTATTGCAATGCAGTTGTTATTGTTCATTTATTGCACTACACTTCTAATTTCCTATTTATTGTACTACAGTTTGTATTGTTTATTGCAGTACAGCTTTTTTTTATTCTTTATTGTTTATTGCACTATAGTTAGCATAATATATGTGTACTTACCAGACTCATGGCACAACCTGGCCAGGCACCTGGCATGGGAATGAATGTTGTGAGCCCTCTCAACTGCAGCTGTTGGAAGAGAAGCACACCATTATGCATACCAGTTTTGTACAGATTTGGCTTGCATTTTACTATTTAGTAAAGTAATGGAAAAAATACTTACCTATGTCTGGGGCATGCCCAGCCCTCACCTCTTGAACCCAGGTGTCCAAAGTTCCCTTCTTTCTACGCTTAATGTCATCATAGTGGTGATAACACTGCTCACCGGTGTGGGGAATACCAGTAAAATGGATAAAGTCCCAGGCCAACTGATCCCAGGCCTCAGCCTTACATTCTGAGCCCTGGTAATCACCCCGCAGCAGCCCAGGTTCATAACTGTGTATCAGGAGCTCATCAAAAACCCTGGACTCCTGCACATCCCATATCTGTGCCTGAAAGTGCGCACCCTCTTCGACACCACCTGGCATACTCTCAGTTAGACTCCAATGAATGCTGCAGAATTCCTGCCTATTACCCTTAATATAGGCTGTTTTCCCACCCTTACACATCATTCAGCAGCATTCAAAAAGTACCACTGCACTTAGCATCATACAAACCAGTGAAGTGGAGATGAACATCATGAAAACTCACACAACCGAGGTTTTAATGAAGCTAAGCAACCCACAGACAGTAGTAGCAGTTAATCACATTTAAGCAGTACTTAGCACCGCGCAGCTCTTCCAAATGTAAAAGTTATGTTTTAAAATTAAACAAACATTTTACAAAATTATATTAAACAAATGGTATGTCTGCTAGGGACTTGAACCCAGGCCCTACAAAGTTGTAGGTCATCACTCTACCCATTTAACTACTTGGATAGTACACAGATTATTGTACCTTTGCATATGCTTCTAACCTACTGTGGTGTGCTGTGAAAATGGCCTCAAACAGGCTTAAACAAAAGCAGAAATAAATAATTAATTACATCCAGTTTCTATTTTTAGATGTCTGGCAGGTGTCTGTTGTCTATAAATAAGTGCAGCTTGGCTTTGCTGCTTTCTGCACCACACCATGCAAAGAGGCATTAAAAAAAATAAAAAAATAAAAAAAGCAGATATAATTCATTACATCTGGTTTCTAGTTTTAAATGTCTGGCAGGTGTCAGCTGTCTATGTGCAAGCATGGCTTGACATTGCTGTGCTCTGTGCCACACAAACGGACATTAAATAAAAAAAAATTTTCAACAAATATTAGACATTTAAAACACAAACTATTAATTCACAGCACAATTCAGCAGCAGCAGGAAATGTTAAGGGAGCTTCACCATGTACATAACATCTGAACAGCCTCAACACTTCTGCCGACACAGATTCAATATCTCTTTTACCATGCTCTCCCTCAGCAGTGAGCCATGACTAATATGCATGGCGTGCTACTGAGGGAAATGGGGCAACAGTGGTCATGTACATGGGTACATTCTGTGTAGGCTCTATACGGAGCCTACATGGATTGTTTTGAATCCTGGGGTATTTCTGTATAAAAATGATACATTTTACTCTATTTATATGTTTCTGGGTAAAAGTAGTCATAACATTATTATTATTTTTTTTTTATTAAAAGTGAAGAGGAAGCTGTTACTTTCCCTTTAAGTGCAGAAGATCAGTATAATGGGTTTTATAGGTAAGTATATTAATGACATTCATTAAAATGTTCCTGAAAAATATGTCATATTGTTTTGGAAATACAGTAAATTTTATTCAGAGAGCAAAATAGATAAAACAGTCAGCATTTGGGAGCAGTTAGTTGAAAGATAGTGATTTGAAAAGGGGTTAATGAAATAATGCATGGGGTGCTGGTGATGCAAAGTTGTTAAATAAGTGAATACTTATGGAGATATGGGTTGTTGTATGGCTGTCTGTATATGAGAAAACTGGTGCAGGAATGACCACAACCTAAAGAATGTGAAAAGTAGTGTTTGAGAAATGGTTATGAAATAAGTTAGAAATGTCACATAATTGTTTATACAACGTAGGATTGTTATTCGTGTGTGCAAAAGTTAGGAAATGAGCTGGATGTGAGACAGAGTGGTATATTGTGCAATGACGTTGTATGGGGTAAGTACAGGAATGGTTGGTGAAATAAGGGTGACAACTTAGACATTATAATGTCAATTGTCAGAGATACACACACACACACACACACACACACACACACACACACACACACACACATATATATATATATATATTTATCAAATAAATGTGAGGTTATCTTTGCATCAGAAAACAATACTGAGCTGTGGTTAAATACACTAGTGTGGCTGTAAAAATATGGCAAATCTGAAATGTCTCCGAATTTAGTAAGAGATTTGGGACAATGTGGGATATGTTGTGTTGGACTGGGGAACACAACTCTTTATGTTTTTAGGTTCTGCCATGTAGTTTCGTTTGTCAGTAACATGACATTTTTTGAATGAATTAAGTTTTCATTATTGCATTACTGCGAGTAAAATGTTGGTTCAGATGAGTGATGTTTGGGTGTATTTTTGAGCTTTATTATTTTTTTTTGTATGAATATGTGTGTTCATCCATTTATTCATTCGCCAGTCGCCCACGTTATCTACTATATCCTGTTTGAGGTTGGGTTAGGGACTGTAGCATATTCTGTCACTGAGTGTGACCATAAGGCAGAGTAAGGAACCAACACACTATTCAATTACTAAGAAAGATGCTGTAATGCAATGAAACCGGTTTACTTTGAACTCTGCTGGAATATATGGAATACGTTGTGATTTGTAGCAAGATTTTGTTTCCTTTTTGATGTGCTGGATTCATTTTGTTGCATAAGATAGAGTAATCCAGTATAGGATTCCAGTTGATCATAGAACACCTATGCATATGCACACATTTGCACTTGTGTACACACACATGTGAGAACACAGACAGACACACACACTTAGGGGGCAGCAATAACTGACTGGAAATGCCAATCCCACATCTTGTACTACTGTGGCCATTATTTTCATTATTGTTGTTGTGCAAGCCTCCATTTATAAAACACTGATTTAGTGAGCCTGGACCACCATTTCCCTTCTCACATGATGGACAAGCCAGCATAAGTCACTTACTCTCACCCATCCCTGCCCATCACTTCCTGTCGGCCTGAGCTTTTAGTGAAGCTTGGCCGACATGGGTTACAATCATGACTTCATTAATCTATTATCACAGATTGGGGTCAGGCTTTACAAGTCTGCCATCACAGAATATTGATGGAAGCGTGAGTTTCCCCTTACTTCCAAAGTCATTTTATTGAATATTTTACAAAGAGTTGTTGAAGTATTGCATTGGGGCTTTCAGGAGTGTTTCTCCAACAAAAATATCTGCATTGCTATTTCTTGTGAATACTACCTATTCTGTTGTTGACCTTATTGTGTTCTGAATATTCTTTGCTCAATTAATGTACTCTGACTCCATAGATTTATTTGTCGTTTTGTTTCAACAAGTAAATCATTTGCTAGCTAGAGTTAGAATAATCTGTATGTTACGTATATATTGCTGTGCACGCTCCATGCACTCTGCAGCTTTAACACTTATTGATAAATATGTTTGCATTTATGGTAGTTGAATAACTTTTAATGTTTTTCTCTGGCGACTATATGTTATTTCAGTGTTCATCAGTCACCATATCCCTTAAAGGGTGCTTTGTATCATTATATTTTTGCTAAGCATTATTGGGATAACTATCCAGTTAAGGAGAATCAGAATGTTTAACTTAGTAAGGAAACATAAGCCTCCTGTTGTAGGTTTCCAAAAAGGCTTAATCCATGGTGTCCTGAGAATCATATTTGTAATGAAAAGGGTAATAAACATTAGCTAGGATGAGACTGTTGATGTCTATCAGATTACCAATTCTAAGTAAAATTCTGACACATTGCAATACCAGCTTGTTTTGGGCTCCTACTTCCCTCTTCCACATCTTGTATCCCATCCTGATCATTACACTGTTCTCCTCTAATCTATGTTTTTCATTTATTTAAAAGCATAAATATTTTAAAAAGTTGTGTTACACCTATATCTGACAGATTGCTAGTTATTTTTAAACAACAACATATATTTATTTGCTGCATGGGCATCAAGGTAGCCATCAAAATTATTAATTCCCTTATAGATTTTATGTATGATGATATTATACTAGCAAGAGATTTTAATTGCCTTGACTCTCCCAGCACTGAGCTGAACTTTGTCTACCTAAATAATCGGAATTCAGGCCAGTAGTCTTTTAATTTTAAGTTGCACACACTAGTCACAGTAATATTTATAAAACATAGAATATTGAGTATATTTGGATCTATTAGACACAGACAAGTAAAATGCTCATCTTAAAATGCAGTCAGGCCACCGCTCTTTTACACTTTCTGTTCAGTATGTTGGTTTGCGTCCTCCCACATTTTATAGATTGCCATCAGCTTTTACAGTACTAAAAGAATTTCTGTCCATACTCTACTCTATGATTTATTTTTCATTAAAGATTAAAATACAGAGGATCAATCATCAGCCATTTACTGTGATTTAGATTGAAAACTGGTGTTGAGTTGAAACTAGAACTGCATAATTTACAAGCTTGCTGACTCACAACACAGAGATTCAGAAAATAGGAATAAACTAACAATGAAGCTCCAATGAGTTTTAAATTGAGTTAGATCAGCTATGTGATCCATCAGAGTAGATAGACAAAGTGCAGGATGTTGCAGCCGAAGAAGAGAAAGAAGACTGGTGTGGTGGTGATAGGCTCCCTCAGTTGGACTGACAGTGAGAAGGTGGTAACACTTCAGGCAAGAAGGTGTTTGTGAAGTGTTCAAATAGGCCATTTTGAGGGTGGGGTGAGGTGATCCTTCTTTGTTGGATTATGTCTTCTGTAATACACATGAGGACCATGTACAGTAGATGAAAACTAAACGTGTGCAAAGCAACTCTGATATGAGTTCAAATACTATTTACTGTTGCTGTTTTCATTTTTCCTATAAAGATGTGAAGAATGATAACTAGGTAGGTTAACATCCACAGAAGCACTAAGGGAAAGAACACTGAACCCTGATGAGGACTTAAAAGGCAGTACAACAGGACCTTAAAAATAGAAGATTTATCCCAATGGTTTTGACTATTTCTTCCATAGCAGACAGAATCACTGTATCAACTTTCATATGTAATGTGGATTTATATTGATGACTATAAATTAACAGTGGAATATACATATTGATGGTAACCTCCAAACTCTGGACCCCACCCAGTTTGGGTTTGTGAAAGGCAGATCATGCCTTCTGAACCTGATCGACTTCTTTGAGGCAGTCACCAAACCCGTAGATGAGGGTAAGGTGGTTCACACAGCCTATCTTGACCTCGCCAAGGCTTTTGACACCATCACCCATTATGGAATTAAAGCTAAACTCACTAAACTAGGTATAAATCCCTATGTCACAAGATGGGCTGCCAACTGGCTCACTGACAGAACCCACACTGTAAAAGTTGCAGACTCCAAATCTGACTTCAAACCAGTGACAAGTGGAGTACCACAGGGTTCAGTCCTGGGACCTCTCCTGTTTGGTATCTACTTCTCTGAAGTACAGGCTAACACGGAAGGCCTCTGGCAAGCTAGGAGCTATAGTCGAATCCCCAAATGATGTGGACATCCTACAGAAGGGCCTCACTGAGACAGATGCCTGGTGTCAGAGGCATGGCCTCAAGCTCAGTGCCAAAAAGTGCACTGTCATCCCCTTTGGTAAAGACTCTGTACCCATGAACAACCACATAAATGGCAGTGTACTTAATACCGAATGTGTGATAAGAGACCTTGGGACCCAGGTGGACAGTAGTCTCTCCTTTGATAATCACATTGCCGCAATAGTCAGAAAATCCTTCTATGTGGCACACCTCATCACAAAAGGATTTTCATCCAGGAAAAAGAGGTCATTGTTCCCCTCTACTCGGCACTCATTAGACCCATTATAGAGTACAATGCCCTTTTGGAATGTACCTCACAAGACATCTGCAGCAGCTGGAAAGGCCACAGAAGTACCTCACAAAGTGGATTACTGGCCTCAATCAGATGCCCTACACTGACCGTCTCAAAAATCTCCAGCTTTACTCTGTAGCATATCGCTTACTCTGAGGAGATCTCTGCCTAACATATAAAGCTATGTTAAACCCAGAGCTGTTGGACATGCTACACCTAAAGAAATCCCAATCCCTCCGATCTACATGCTCTAGGGACCTAAACCTTGTCACCACAATAAACAGGACATGCTAGAGGGATAGATTCCTGTCCCAGAGGCTTCCTATACTCTGGAACAAGCTATCCATCTATGTCAAGCAGAGGTCCTCATTAGCACTCTCCAGGAAAAATCTTGATGAGTGGATGGGAAATAGGAAATATACCCTGGGGATCACTTCTGTGGCTCTGCTTGACAGGGGCACAGGAAATTAACTTTCTTGGGTGGCGTAAGCCAGGGAATCTTGTTGGTTAGGTTTACTTAGGCCCTTGGGCCGATAGCCTAGTACCTACCTATGAACCTATGTACTATAAGTTAATGATGGTATATATATATATATATATATATATATACATATATATATATATATATATATATATATACATATACATATATATACATATATATATATATATATATATATATATATATATATATATATATATATATATATATTGATGACTATAAATTAATGGTGGAATATATACTGATGACTACAAGTTAATGGTGGACTATATATTGATGACTATGAGTTAATGGTGGAATATATATTGATGACTATACATTAATGGTGGACTATGTGAATAACAAGTGTGAGGACTATCATTAATAGTCCTACAATGGCTGTAGTAGTTGAAGTTTCTTTGTGAGGATAAACTGCAACATATGGCCAGCTGGGTCAGCTGTATCAGTGATTTTGTACACTCCTTTGTGGATAATATTAGGTGATGACATTCTTACAATGTAAAGGCGGTCATCATGGGGATCAGTGTAAATGCTTGTCTTCCATTATTTAGTTTAATAAAAATGATAGCTTATGGTACACTGAATCATTAGAAGGAATGGGGAGAGAGATTAGTGAGGTGCATTTGCACCCATGACAAAAGGATAAGTCAGACGTAAGGAGTGGTTGGGAAAGCATAATGAGATGAGATAAGATGAAGAAAATCTATATCTTCTCTATCAGTGGCTGATGTACATGGGGGGAGGAGCTTCATACATAATCTCTTAATCAATTGGTCTGCGCAGTAGGATGATTAAGTGCTGGAAAAACAAAACAGCTGCTTGCACTTCTTTTTAGAATGTTGATAGTTTTTGTTTTCTAATGAGAATATCTCATTACATCCAAGTTACACCTCCAGGTGCATCTGCAGTTAACTCTTACTGATGCCTAGAGGTGCCAGATATTGCTTGTTCATATTTACATCAATAACTCCAAAACCATGCTATGTACAAGGTTTTTAAAATATTTCATCTTAAAGCTTACACAATGGCAAACTCAATTGCATTAATATTTGACCTCTGTCTAGTGCAGGTAAATAGATATTAACTGTTTTTTTATGATATTAATTTATATAGATTGAATGTTCACATTTTTCTAAATATCTCAATAACCAAGTAACACAGACAGAACTCCTTAGCCTTATATGAAAGCTCTCATCTAGATGAATAAAATGCTGCCAACAGTATGTGTGTAACTTGAATGGTTGCTGAGCTATTATAAGTTGTTTGCAAAATATTACAAAATGCAATAGTTACTGTGTTTACTGTGACTTATAAAATTCAGTTTAAGACCTGGAACCTAAAGAATACTACCACTATAAAAACAGTTTTTGCTGAAGAGTTTTCCATTTAAACTTCTTTCATAACCCCTATAGTTCCAGAGATATACACACTTGTTTGAAATGTGAGGACATAATTTGATTCTGTCAAAAGGCTCTACCCATTGGAAGTTACAGTGCAAACTTTCTGAGCTCCATTGGAGTGAGTGAGATATGCAAAGTTAATTTCTCTCATCTGGATCAGATATTAATTTATGTGTATATGGTAGGGCATTAGCATAAACAACAGAACTGTATTATTATATAGAGGGAACAACAATTTGTGCTTCAAAAAGGTCAGCCATAGAGAGGACGTGAAGGGAGATGATGATGTGAGGGGGTAAAGTAGTAACATTCTTGCACGTCCTCAGTTGTGGATATGTTCTGTATCTCTGTCTCTCTCTCTCTCTCTCCATGTTTCTCTCTCCCTCCTGTTTTTTTGTAAAGGAGCATGCATACCTTTAGATATGATATAACCAACTGTAATGTGCTGTTGTTTTCTGTATTAAATGTGCACAATGAGATATCTTCATGCTGGAGAAACTTATTTTGTTTCGTGGTGCATGTGCGTTTTATGCAAAATTGGGAAGTGTGCTGCTTAGACATGAATAGGTGCTTTTAAGGATAGAAAGCACAATGGCAAAATCTCAGAAATTACAGGAAAAGTTTGGGGTTCACTGCAAGAATTGAAGAGAGACAATATAGCACAACATCTGAACTTTTTATTATGCTGCAGGTAGGGGCGAGACAGGTTGCATTCACACACTGAGAGCACAGGAAAGGAAGTAAAGATATGGAGAAGTAGGATTGTGGCTTTATAATATGAGGTTTTATTGATAGTAGAGTGGTTGCTATCAAGGAGGGGCAAATGTCTCTCCTCTAGACCAAGTGGGAGGGTGGGTAAGTTGGCTGCATAAGGCATTGGTAGGGTGTAATATTTTTATATTCTATCCACATAAGGTGGTTACAGGACTATTAGCTGAACAGATCATAAAGGTTACCTTTGAGAGGTAAAATAATGTCAGAAAAGAAGTTTGAGAAGATGTAAAAAGTTGGGAAAAGGCCCTTAACCATGGTATGTGTTATTTTGCTGTTTGGTCAAGCCTAAATGCAAGTTACTCCCAAATGTGGAAAGAGGAGATGGATATTTTGTTTCAATCAAGCTTTATTGAATGGGTGGTGAGCCTTAAGCAGAAGAGAGGAAGGAGTCAGTTCAAAATAAAAAATTCCTTACTAGATGGATACAACAGTATATATTAATACTGGCCAGGGATCACAGTGGACATTTCCAACTTGATTAAAAAGCAGGAATGTTCAGAAAAATGAAAATGTAAGGGGAGGTTGGGATTAATACAAGAGACCAAGTTAAACATTTAAAATGAAGCAAAGTGAAGAACGGAGATTATTCTGCAAATGAATGGCACCACAAAGATAATTATCCTGCAAAGGAATTGAACCACAAAGCAGGAATTGAACCACAAAGATAATTATCATGCAAAGGAATGGGCCACAAAGATAAACAGCAAGTGTGGGGTGGTTTGACTCTTTAGTAGGAGGCTATAGTAGCAGTAGTACAAAAAGATAGTAAACAGTGAAAAACAGAAATATGGATTAAATAGAAGAAAAAATAAAGGAAAGTTTTCATTGTTTTTTAATTTGCTTTTGTTTCCTAGGAAAGTATGCCTGGTCAAAGCCTCTTTCATCAGATGCTCTGGAAGAGATGTTCAATATGGTACCCATTTTCAGCATGAGTTATCAATAAAAATATTTATCTTAACATACAAATAGATATACTATGAAAGCATATTATATACATTATGTGAATCAATCAGCACATTAAGTGAACTCACATTTGCAGAATATTCAGCTAATAAACTAACTGTGTATATATATATATATATATATATATATATATATATATATATATATATATATATATGGGTCTACTTCTAAACACCGACACGACGATTCCCCGACACAAAACTCACCGACGCCAAATAACCGACAACACACAAACCCGACACAAACCCGACAACGCAAAACACCGAACACCAAAACACCGACACACGGAACGTAAACAACACGCGACACTACATACCATACACACTAGCCCTGACCCAAACCCTAACCCTAAGGTCCGACACTATCGCACACTTCACCTACCTGCACCCTAACCCTAACTCACTTACACACCCCTAGCCCACGCTCCGACACTAACGCACACATCACCTACCTGCACCCTAACCCTAACTCACTTACACACCCCTAGCCCAAGCTCCGACACTAACGCACACATCACCTACCTGCACCCTAACCCTAACTCACTTACACACCCCTAGCCCAAGCTCCGACACTAACGTACACATCACCTACCTGCACCCTAACCCTAACTCACTTACCTGACCACTCCTACCTCCGTCACTGTCGCACACTTACCGGGTCGCGATCGCACATTACCCTTGTCAGTCTTTCCACTGTCGGCAAATCACCCTGTCGGTATACGTACCTGTCGGTCATCTGGCGTCGGTGATTTCCGCGTCAGGGAATCGGCGTTTCGGTCTTTAGAATGGGACCTATATATATATATATATATATATATATATATATATATATATATATATATATATATATATATATATATATGTATACACGTGTGTGTAACACCTTCCCTGTGTCACTGTATCTATAGTTATGGATGTGTCCAGTAAAAGAACATGTTAGGGATAATGCATTCATCACCAAAATGAACAGTTCAATCAAAGGCATGTTATGGTATGCATAAAACAACTTACCAGCGGAATCTGTCCTGATTTTTGGGCCTTTGTCCCCTTATTATGTCAGGCTTTCCCTAGATTTCTTGTATTAAGATGTTGAGAGTTATGCTTTCACCTCTACCTGCATGTGTGACAGATACACAAACCTGACTGCCATTTAAGTTGTGGCCTACATTTCAAAAAGCATCTTCAGAAAACAAGGCTTGATGCTTAATGATATTTCAACACATTTGTATTTCACTCAGACTTTTAAGCAGAGGTATAGTGTGATTATTGCACCTGCCTTACTGATGCATGATGGGTATACAGGTATTCTAAGCAATATGCATGATAATGCAAAAATACAGGCCTGTAACAAGGATCAGATGCATTTTATTTAACAAAACAGAAAAATTAAGCAACACACATCTCTCCCTCCACTGGTCCTCAAACCTGTGCATCTGGTCAATGCACAGGGCACAATTTTGGCCCTGTCTTCATCACATGAAGAAAGAAAAGAGCAACTATGAATGATATAGTTCTCAAATAACAAGGATATACATTGCTCAGGTCAGGTTCTAAAAAAAAATTACTTCTGAAGAACATCAGATAATCACCATATGCATTTTGCAATGTTACTCACAGGTTTTTACATTTTTGAACACAGACTGGAGGACATGAGACTTAAACCTGTAGCTCTAATGTACATTCAGATACTAATCTTGACACCTCCCTGCCATGCTAATTCATCTTGGCTGAAAGGGTGTGTTGTGAATGTAGTGAAAAGACTTGGGACATCACCTGGATGGAGGATGGGGTATTCATGACATTGGATTTCAAAAAATGAACATGTGCAGGGCATGTAGCTAAATAATTAGCAAGAATGAGTTAATGTCAGCACTGTGGTTAGAACCTGTAACAGCAATGGAAAACCCTCATCCCTCAGATTGTGGGACAGTGTCATGCATCACATAGCTTCTGTTAGCAGAGACATAAAAGGTGCTGTACATCAGGGACACAGTAAGGTATATGGGAGGACTACATTTAAAGATATTCCTTGGCAAAGTACACATTAGTATCTCTCCGTTCTGTGTTTCAACTGTAACTCTGACCATCTAATTCTTTCAAAAGATAAGGATGAGGTTGTAGGTGAAGTGAACATAATAATGAATGACCAAACAAGACTTGATAGCAGTTTTGAAAATAATACCATATTGCACAAAACTTTGTCAGACATATAACAGTCTGTTGCAAGTTTTGCACATAATGCTACACTTAAAGAGATGCTGTCAACAGAACATTATGAATTACAAATATATTTGTAGGAATTCAACAAATAACCAAGTTATACATCATCTTGCAGAAAATAAATGTTAATATCAATAAACAGTTATGTACAGAAGAATATTCAACAATCTGCGAAATAAACAAGGATAAGAATATAATGTTATGTTCCCCTATGTGGAGTTGAACCCAGAGCATGCCAAAATATAGGTAGGCTGGCTGGTTTCTTTACAGGCCAAGCTAACAGGCAGCATTTCTTCTTAACAAGCAGGTACTACATGTGTTTATTCATATTCCTACAGTTAATGGATGAATACAGAAACTTCTGAACTTATTATTCATTATGTTCTAAAGAAATAACAGCTATCAAGACAATGCTGAAAACATGTGCAATCAGTCAGACAGGCACTCCTCTTGGCTTAAACAAATGGTACTGTAATAAGAACATTCAATTTATTAGCAGGAATAAAGTAAAAAAGTTATTTATGAGTTACTATTCAGACATATAAAACTAGAGTAGGCGATACTGTCATAGTATGACAGAAAACTATGAAATGCAAAGTAATCAGCGGTCTAGACATTATAGGTGTCAGTCATACATGACTATAGTGGATGTGTAAAATTATGTTGTTATAAGTTGGAAAACAGATGTATATCTACAATGTTCAGAATTATGTGCATTATAGACATTAGTAAATAAATTAACAGCATGGGAATAAAATCCATACATTTATGGAGAGTAGTCACCATGTATTTTTAATTATGCAGATGACCTCATTGTCAGAACAGCTACTTAATGGTTATAAAAGCAATGTATATGATATATTTGGGACACAACTATATCACTAAATTCTGTAGAAATGCTGAGCTATTCATAGGATTGTGACACTTACTGTAAGGATCCACTGGCTGTCTCCACTCCTTGGCGACCCTCCAATGATGCTCCTCTGCATCCCTTTGATGCAGGGCATCATAGTAGTGGCGAACCTCCACTTAAGTCCAGTAGATCCACATACATCATCATCAGAATTCCCTCTCAGTCTGGTTTCAAATGTCGATCATCATGAAGTTCCTTGGCCTGACTCTCATGCGATGCTCCACTCCAGCATAGATGGTCAGCATCTATGTGGTTTCTAACTCAGTCCAACTGGATGCCCAGACATGTTGAAGCCTCATGGATGTAGCTTCTTGATAATGTTGATACTGCAATAGAAAATGTAGTAAAAATGGAAAAATGCTCACTGAAGTCCACTCGGTTCACAGGTAGCAATGGTCAAATCTGTAAATATATCAACATGAGTATTTAATATTGGTGCTTATGTCATGTTATCCGATCTTTGGAAGATAATGGGCACATGCTACACATGGTACAATTTACAGATACCTGTTGGGTACTTGAGTTGAGCACCTTCCTGTTACTCTGAACCATTGGTCAATGTGCCAAATTTTGAGAAATTATGCAGACGTGCGGAAACAGGATTCCAAAACTTGGAATTTTAATTCTTCTTCTTCTTTTGGATTTTCTTGGTTAGGGGTCACCACAGCAGATCACCTGTCTGCTCATGATTGGCAGTGGAGTTTTTTTACGGTGTCGAGTTGCCAGCCCAGCGCCCAACCTTCCACAGAAGGCACACACATGCACACATTCATGCCTAGGGCCAATTTAGAGTGTCCAATCCACCTACAGCATGTCTTTGGGATGTGGGCGGAAACCGGAGCACCCAGAGGAAACCCACGTGACCACAGGGAGGACATGCAAACTCCGCACAGAAGGCACGCCAGCCGAGGATTGAAACAGAGAACCTCTTGGTGTGAGGCGGCAATGCTAACCGTTGCACCACCCGCGACCACCCATAAACCTCATCAATTATGTATAGAGCAAATGGTACTTTAAGATGGATGCACACTAGGTGCTCTTACTTTAAATTATACCTGAGTCATAGATAGCTGATAAGGTAAATTGGTACCTGCTAGCATTTCTATTTTGTGGAATATTACCTCTGTTAACATTACAAATTCTCAGACATACCTGTTTAGATTTATTTTTATTGAAAATGTGTGCTTTAAGACAAATGTTTGCGACTTACTGGAGTGCTGTCTGATTTATCTTTATGCATCACAAATATGAATAAAAAATCAAATAGACCACAGCTGAGGAGTATAAAGTTAAAACCAATGTTGTTTAATACACAAAGTAAGCACTTTCACAATCTGCAATTGACCGCTTCTTCAGAGTTGTATATTCAAACAAAATAGTCATAGCATTTAAATAGTATATCATCAAGTTAACAATTAGAATAAATTAATCAAATCAGTTAATCAAATCAATTAAGCACTTAAAAACACAGTAGACTAACTCTATCAAAACATTTAAGTACTAAAAACTAATAAAGCAGCAAATTTATAAGAAACAACTAAGCATACTATTAATATATATCTTTCAAAAAGCTTAGTGTTTAAGTAGTTTGACTTTATGAAAGGGCTTCAGTAACAGTGCACCATTAATCCCTGGTAATTTATCTGCCTGCAGTAGCAAAATCCATTTTGTTCTGCTGCTTCTGTCTTATTCTTAATGTCACCACCTCTCATATTTTGCTCTATAATTTCTATCACTAAAAAATTTAAAACATGCTGAAAGCCTTCACTCTGAACATGTCTCACCAAGACATTGGTTTCTTTAGCATTATTGATGTCTCTTACATGCTATAGAATGCGCTCTTTGAAGCTTCTGTTGGTTTTACCAACATAAAATACATGACACAATTTGCAGAAACTGAGATACACTAAATGTTATGTCTTACATTCAGCAGAGAAGTCAATATCTATGACAAACTTCTGAGTTGGGTATGTAAATGTAGTGTTAGAATAGATAAACTCACATGCCATGCTGTTTATAACAACGTCATGTTCTTCAATAGAATTTAAAATATTCCAGTTCCTCTCAAATATTTGACAGAACATCTTAATATCACTGGAATAAGAAATTGGAAACCTAACTTTATATTCCCGGTGTCATGTGCATCATTAATGCTCTCTGAGCAAAAAAGGTTTGCCTCTATGACTCCGTCCTTCATACATATCAGAAATGCTTGCATCAGTATCTACTGTATTGTAGGCTCTACCTATAAATTCATTCTTTAAAATAGAAACTGCTTGATCAAGCATGAATAGATATAAAGTCAGGTTCCCAATTTCTTATTCCAGTGATATTAAGACGTTTTGTCAAATATTTGAGAGGAACTGGAATGTTTTAAATTCTATTGAAGAACTTGATGGTGTTATAGATAAGAGACCGTGCTTCTCCTTTAAAAATAAAACATCTTTAAAAAGACAACTTTGTTATAAACCATTGGCTAGTAGAAATAATGCTATGCTGTCTCAGAGAATAGGAACATTCCCCTGCAGAAACTGCATGGCATGTAAGTTTATCTATTCTAACACTACATTTACACACCAAACTCAGAAGTTTGTCATAGATATTGACTTCTATGCTGATTGTAAGACACAACATTTAGTGTATCTCAGCTTTTGCAAATTGTGTTATGTATTTTATGTTGGTAATATCAACAGAAGCTTCAAAGAGCACCTTCTAGAGCATGTAAGAGATATCAATAATGCTAAAGAAACTAATGCCTTGGTGAGACATGTTCACGCTGAAGGCTTTCAGCATGTTTTTATTTTTTTAGTGATAGAAATTGAAAAATTATATGGTGCTGCTTACTGTGATGGATTTGAAGTCTTCTTAAGACACTCAGCCTTGCTGGCTGGATTCTGCTGAAATCAAAGTCTGGTTATAGTTGCATTCACAGTCTGTTGCATACAGAAACTTGCAGAATATACACTGATGAGAGAATATACATTGCAGCATCAACTTAGAACAGTACAAATAACTTTTTATAATAAACCACACTGACTAATGTTGCAGCTTCAAGTACTGTTCCACTTTACTTCTCATATAGGACAGATAATGTGTGAGATATAACATTTACCTCAGGACAAATGTGTCCCTACCAATACCCCTAACATAATTGGATTAATACAGATCTTTATATACAATTTTAGTCATGCACACACATATACATTTCCTCTTGGTATTCGATTTTGGAGAATTACTCATCCTGTAGAAACAATACTGATTGTTGCAGATGCTGACACAAATGCTGACTTAATAATATAATTTTTAAGCTTCCTTGTTTAACAATGTCCTGTCACATTTTTAAGAGGCCAGCTTTTCTGACAGTGTGGACATCCTACTTTTTGTCTTTAGTAATCTATTTGGATCTTTGTATAAGAACATATGTTCTTGTGCAAATGCTAAGTGCAGAAAAGCATGTTTTTTAAGGAAACATATTGTAACAGTGTCATATGATAGAAATATGTCATGTTGTCCATTCTTTAAAAAAGCAGAGTTTACATTTTTGCTCTCACTGGCAATGAAATGCATACATCCTGTTTTAAGTCTGTAAGGAAAGATGTCCATTCAGCAGATTTCTTATTTTCCAAGTCACAGTCATTTAGCATGGATGCTAATTACATATTGATAAATTCTATTTCTACATTTAAGCAAGCTTTATCTTATACCTTATTTATATTGCATATTTGTAGCAAAGTTACTTTCAACCTTTGTATATTGTTGAGCACACTCTAACAATTTCCTCTTTTTTATGTTAAACCAGGGAAATAAATTCAGCATTATTTGATAATACTTTTTCATTATGACAATTAACAACAGTAACTTGACTAGCTTTTGTTAGGCAGACTTTAATACATGTAAATAATATGCAACCAAGCATTACAATAACAATAAAATAAATTAAAAATACAGTGATTTTTTTTCCTGTCCATCCTGTAAATAAATTACTAAACCATTTACTCCAATCATCATTCCAGTTTTTCTAGTATGTTGAGAAACTCGTGCAATCACTTCTAAATGTGCTTTTACAGTTTCTGTTTTGTCTGGAATAAATGTACAACATTGTTCTCCTGTTAAAGCACATATAACCCCTTGGGATGCTAATATGTAATCTAATGCCATTTGATTTTGCAAAACCATAGTTCGTATAGCTGTCATTTCAACAGTAATGTCAAGGACTGCATTGAAAGTGGCATTTGGCAATACCTCAACTAGTTTAGATAGTTTTCTCAGCTCCCAGATGGCTTTTGCAACCCTGTACCAAGGGAAAATACCTGCTCCAGAGATGACATCATCTCCTAAATCCATATCTTTTAATTTAATATAATCCAGATTTTGATGATATATACGTGATGTATCTAAGGTGTCTACTGGATTTTCTGGACTTTCAGTCACAAGTAATATATCCCTTTTCTTTTTTACATTTCTAATGCTTCCTTTTGGTAACTCTTTTACATGATGCATTGCTGGTACCACTAATCCTATATAACAGGTGCCATTCCATCCCTTTGGTAACCATTTATAAGCATATTTACCACAGATGTAATATAACCCATCTGATAGAGCAACACTGCTATTTACAAAACTGCCATTTACTTGCCCCATAGTAGGAGTTTTATCATGTACAACTGTAAAGTTTTTATCTGTTTTACTTCGCCAACATGCAATATTGGTTTTGCACTCATTTTTCTCATTTTGTGAAAAATGAAATACTGCTGTGTCACTTAATATTAACTGACCCTTAATTGGTATTAAAATAGGAAAACCATGAGAAAATACTCCACGTACTGGTATGTGGTTGTGAAAATTTATCATTTTAATTGTTTGAATACAATTGCTATTACCCACTGGAACAGTTCCATTTTGTTGAAAACATGTGAACCCTGCACTATTGCAGATAACTGTACTCTTGCTTTACGTAATTGTACATTTATGACTTGATCTCCTGTTTCATTTATTAATACCCTCCAACTACTAAGAGAATTTAGTGGAATAGGTATTAGAGGCATTACCCCTGTTATTTTTGGTATTAAACTACAAACCCAACAATTAGAAACATTTATGCTTTTTGCATACCAACATTGCCTTGCCAAAAAAAGTGTTAAAAGATGGTGACCAATCTTATTAATTTTTCCACATTTTTTTACTCTCTCTCTTAAGTAACTTTACAGTTTGATTAACAGGTTGTAAGTATAATTTAATACTAAGCAATACAATAATAGTTAGTATGATAGCTATTATCAATTTAAAAAACATCCTTTAAATAGAAATTTCATTGTTGAATCATTTTGCCTTTGGTCATCCGAAACTGGATTTCCAAAATGATGCACTTTAAACCATGTCAATTTCATTATGGTTTTCTCGGATGGAACCCTACAAGAGAATAAATTTAATCAGATTTACATTACTCACTATTTTTGATCATTCTTAGTTGATCTTTATGTACCAACATTGTTCTGTTTTTCTTTTTTTCCTTTGATTTTGTACACTAATGGTCCAATTTGTTCCACTACTTCAAAAGGGCCTTGCCAATTGCTAGCCCATGGTCCTTCCATTTGGAATGTTTTTACCAATGCTTTGGCACCACAGGGAAGGTTTTCTTCAGCTGGTAATATTGGCACCTTTTTTCATAGATGGAATGCTTGCTCTCTTGCATTATAGTCACATATACTAGTAAGTTGTTTTAGCCATTCCTGATGTTTGCTTTTTATTAGCATGGGCCTACCATTAGGTAAATCTGGGTCAAATGGTAATTGTATGGGCATTTTGTGGCCTGTCATAATTTCATATGGGGAAATACCTGTTTTGCTGTTTGGTGTGGCTTAAATACCCATTAAAATACCAGGCAGATGATGTACCCATGTATTGCCCTTTTCCAAGCATGCCTTTTTTAGACATTCTTTTAATGTCTGATTCATACGTTCTACAATGCCATTAGATTGTGGATGGTATGGTACATGAAACCTTTGCTGTATGCCTAACAAATTACACATTTGTTTAATGAGATCACTAATAAACTGTAGGCCATTGTCTGACTATATGACCTGTGGCCATCCCCAGTGACAAAAAATATTTTTCCATAAGGCTTCTGCTGTTGCCTTTGCTGTCATGGTTTTGGTAGGAATTGCTTCTACCCATTTTGAAAAGACATCCAATACTACTAGTAGATACCTGTAACCTCCCTTTATTGTTGGTAATGGACCTGCATAATTTATTTGAACTGCATACCATGGCCCATCCGCTGGCTGTACTCGCTGTAACTGAGGCCTTTTGCTTTTAGCATTCATCTTGCAGACCTTTTTTAAATTTGGGTTCCAATACTTTTCTTTTACAACTGCCCATAACTTATCAGTTCCTATATGGCCCAGTATTTGGTGATTTAACTTGACCAATTGGTGTGCCAACTGAAATGGTACATATGGCAACTGTAACCCTTTGGAGGTGGTGTATGCATAGTACTCCTTTGGTGGTATACCTGCTAATTTTTTTAAGACACTAACTTCTACACTGGCATACTCATATTCTGGAAGTTCTTTTCCATTTTGTGCTGCTTGTTTTGCCAAAGTATCAGCTAACACATTTAACCTGTAAGTTTCATTGGTTGGCTTTCGATGTGCTTTTACTTTTAAGATACTATACTGTCCTTGTTGTTTTGACATTGTTATAACTTTATATATGTCTTTTAATACTTCAGCATGCCATAATGGTTTACCTACACTATCGACAAATCCTCGCCTTATCCAGGTTTCCATATGCAGTCTTAAAGAATTTGCTACATAAGCACTATCTGAAAAAATGTTAACAGGATTGTAATACTTTAGCACATACAGTACTGCCTCCAGTTCAGCTCTTTGAGCTGACATATACCCTGGTAACTTGATTGGTTCAGGAGAACCCAGCTGTGGATTCTCTGGAACTATGGCAAATCCTGTCCAGTATCTGCCTTGGTCCCAATATTGTGCTCCATCCACAAAGATGGATGGCTTAATGTGACCAAAATCAGATGCTAAAAATTGCACATCAGGTGGCATTATCTTTTCTAAACAGTTATGCTGTTTTCCTTCATATCCCATGTGGTTTGACAAATAGTATTTGTCCCCTGTCTGTATAGCAACAGTTTTCATTCCAAAAAGTACCATTCATTTTGCAAAGACTGCCTGACTAATACCATCTGTAATTTTATTCATTTCAAAACTGTCTATCAGAGCTTTTACTGCTTGATGTGGTGTTTGTACTATAATGCTGGAAAATACGGTCAAATATTCAGTTTGTTTAATACCCCAGTAAATGGCTAATAATTGCTGTATACATGGATGGTAGCCCAGTTCCACTGGAGTCATGTTCCTGCTAAAGAAAGTGACTGGGCATAATGTTTGTTCCATTCTGTTGTTGATACCATGTGGCCATTCCTGTAGTAGTACCACAGAAAGTGTTTTTTTTTTTCATGCTGCTGCTTGTAGCACAAACGGTAACCTTGGTGTGGGTGCTATTAATTCTGTAGCTTGTGCTAGTTTTACTTTTATTTGTGAAAATGCCTCCTCTTCATGAGATCCCCACTCTAAAAAGGTGAAGTTCTTTTGTTCCTGTAACATTTTGTATAGGGGAGCAGCCACGGCTGCATAATCCTCTATAGATTCCCTATTGTAATTCATCATTCCCATGAATTTATGAAAGTCTGCTATAGTCAGTGGCTTTTCCATTTGTAAAATGCCTTGTACACATATAGGGCAAGGAGACCTTCTTGTAGGTTTTATAATAGTACCTAGAAACTTGACTTCTTGTGACATAAACTGAATTATTTCCCTTTTAACCTTAAACCCTGCTTGCTGTAGAGTATGAAAAACTCTCTTAAGAAGCCGTACATGCTCCTCTACTGTTTCTGACTGAATTAAAATATCATCAATGTAATGTATTACTGAATCATCCTTTTCCAAATGTTGTAGAATGGATCCTACTGTCTGATGAAAAATAACTGGACTATTTTGAAGCCCTTGTGGTAACCTTGTCATGACATATTGCTGTTTTTTAAATGTAAAGGCAAATCTTGGCCAATCTTTTTTCCTGAGTGGTACTGCAAAAAAGCCATTTGCTAAATCTATTACTGTAAACCACTTACTTTGTGGCTTAATATGTGCAGCCAACTCTGGGACTCCTGGAATCAAATGTGCTCTAGGAGTAGTATATTGATTAGCCTTCCGTAAATAAATAACAAGACAATAATTACCATATTTTTCTTAACTGGCCAGATTAGTAAACTTGTAGGACTGTTGCCCTTTTGTATAATCCCTTCTTTTTCCCATTCTGCAATACATTTTTCCATATGTACTTCTGCTTCCCTAGGAATAGGATATTGTTTTTGAAAAGGTGGTATATAGTCCTGATCACTTCCTACCCCTACTGGGCTTTCTAGTTTCCCACAATCACTGGGACCCTTGGACCATAGATTTGGGAATTGCTGTTGTAAATGCTTCCATACATCCTTACTGTCGGTATTTACATAGCCTGTAGGTTTTTCAGGTTTGTCAGGTAGAGAGATTGCATAGCAACCTGTACTTTGCTATTCCTCTCTTTGTTGTTTGTCTCCCATTCACAGAATTTCATTTGGTAAATCAATTACTATGCCCAAAGGCCCTAGAATGTCCATACCAATAATGGTATTTGAGCAAGATTGATGCATTAAAAATGCACCCTTCTATGTCTGTCCCTCTTGACTAAACTTTATGTCCACATTTTGGCTACTCACTGCATAGCATCCTGTGCCATTAAATGCTGAAATGCAAACCTTTTTTATAGGATTTGCTGGTAACTGTCTGTTTGTGACAGATACTGCTGCTCCTGTGTCTATTAAGACATTTTTCCACAGTGACCCCTCTACCCAAATATCAATCAGTGGTCATCCATCTCAACCCTTTTTAAAGGTAGTCAGGAAAGATACCAGAGTAGGGGAGGCACATCCCTATTGTAAGGAAATCCACTCATCCTCTCCTTTATTATCAAATGCAATATGACACACCTCATGTTTTTGCTTGTCATCTTCCTCTGTGTCTGAATGATCTACATATTTCAATCTCTTTTTTAACTGTTGCCTAGCTATTCCTTCTGCCTGTTCTATCAAATGTTTTGGATTTACAGGCAAAACTGTTTGAAAATCTACAGGGCATACTTCACCTTTTCCTGTATATTGATGGCTCTTATAACTGTCTTTACCAATATTGTAAGGTTTTTGTACATAATCCTGCTTTTCTGACTTTTCTTGTAATTTTTTTTGTTCTCTTTTTGGAAACACCCCCTGTTCTTCCTTCTTTTTGCGCCAGGCTTTGTAATGATCACAATTTTGCTTAACATGTTCTATGTTTTTACAAATGAAGCATGTTGGTGCCTTTTGCTCATTACCTGTGCTTGATCCTGGTACTACAGACATAGAGGCAGCAGCTGGTGGTGCCGATGCAGCTCTTTCTGCTGGTGGTTGGTCACACCACCTTTGCCTTCCCCTGTTTTTTACTTCACCAATTACATCAAATGGCTCACTATTATCTTCAAATGCAAAGATATGGTGTGAGTATAATGTCCCATTATTGGCCATAGTCCGTCCCCTCATTAGTTTTTGTACCAAACCAGTGAGGGTATCAGAATTTTCTTCATAGATACATTTAATATCCCTTGGAACCCCTTTAACTTGTTCTAAGATGCAATTTATTAGCTGTTTTTGTATTTCTCTTTTTCCCATGTCTCTGTCTGTTTTTTTAATATATGATTTGAAACGCAAGCCTAAAATGTTCACTTTGTTCCATTAATTGATCTGTGATAGTAATTTTAAAGATATCTAATAATTTGGCTGTGAGAGGCTGCCCTTGTGTAAATGCCATTAAAATGGCTGTCATACATCCTACTTTAGTGTTTAACTGATAATCATCTTGTTTTAATTGAATGAAATCATTTGGGAATGAAAATCCAGAAACATGTAAGTAATGCAGCTGTCCATATATCAGATCCTGCTGTATATGCCACCCATTCTTCAAATGCAAGCATGTTATAAAATATGCCTTTTTTATCATTCCACTGTAGTAAACTCTGTAATAATCTAGACTGTGTACATAAATCTGTAGTGGTTCCCTGTCCCTGTTCTATAATTTGGACTGGTTTTGTATTTTTTAACTCTTCCTTAAGCTAGGATATCAAAATAGTATTTTAGAGGTTAGTCTGTTAATTCATCTAATTCTTCTTCCTTTTCCTTCAGATGCTGTTTAAGGTCTGTCATTTCTACCTGGAAGTGTTTAAGGGAGGTATGATACCTGTTATTAGATTCCTCTGTTGACTGCAGGGCTCCTATGCACTTTTGACAGAGGTCTTGGATGTCATTTATGAACTTTTTAAACTCACTTTGTTTTTCTTTTAAACATTTATTAAATTCTTCTGTCAATGTATCATAACCTTTGTTTCTGTCCTCATCTATATGTGTAGCCATGGCATCATTCCATGCTTGTACATAATTTTTAAAGGGAGTTACAAGATCTACAGGGGACTCTGTCAATTAAAGATTTGATTGCTGTTGTAATTCAGAGATTAATGTACTGACAGGACATAACTGCTTTACATCTTTACCCTTAGTTAATTCTGTATCATGAACAGATCTGTCTTCACAGTCTATTTTTTAGCAATATCATGCAATACTTTTTTATGGCATAATACACAAAATCCAGTTTCTCTTGAATCACACAATAAACGTTTACTATGATATACTTCATTTTTTTGTTGCAAATACCAATCAAATGTTACAATCCACTTACATAATGCCTGTATGTCAACTTGCCCTAATAAGGTTTTACACTTACTAATGTGTTGTGTATACCAACATTACAATTTATATTATATTTTATCTGGTTGTTCTGTTACATTAGGAGTAAAACTTGACTTACATTTGCTGGAATTCTGTCTGATAACATCCATATTAAAAAATGTGACACAGAAAAAAGTCTTACCAGTGAGCAAGAAAACAGGTGATCAGGCTGTTGTTGCAGATGGCTGGAAATTTTTCAAAGTCACTCGAGAAGCTGGTGAAGCACAACAGGCAGCGGACTGCTGTACAAAGTAGATATTCACCTTTCCTTGGAGAATTTATGGCACTGCGTCTTTCCTGCACTGCAGGCTCAAACTGGATTCAGACATCCAAAAAAAATTTACTACTGCAAGCTGCATAAACTGGAATACTTCTGTTTAGAAATTACACATACGTTCAAATGTTAGTTACTGCAATTTGACTGAAGTGACCCTCTGCAGAACTTACCACTCCTTCTGTGTTTGAATACAGGCTCGCTTGCCATTGAAAAATGATATGGTGCTGGTGATGGATTTGAAGTCTTCTTAAGACACTCAGTCTTGCTGGCTGGATTCTGCTGAAATCAAAGTGTGGTTATAATAATGTAATAACAGAGATTCAGAAGCAGTGAATTCACATTTTAATAGTAATACATCTACATCAGTTAACCATGAACCAGTAGTTAGGAGAAAGATATCTCCTCCCAATAGTAGCTCAGTTTTGATACATCCTCTCCCTTTCCCAATTACCGACATCTCCAGAAGGGGAAGGAGTTGATCCATGAGCAGGGGGGGGGGACAGAAAAGGAAAGCATCTGTTGGAGAGCAGAAAGGACCCACCTTGAAGAAAATGTGTGAGAAATTAACTCCAACATAGTATGGAACATCTCACATAGACCCCTAGATAAAGATGAAATTGAATTGTTAAACAAGGGTCTATCGTTTATACCCACCACTAATAGTGATCTGACAGATACTATTCTAGATACCAAATTGTTTGTTCATAATGTACAATTGAAGTTACTTTTAAAAATGAAAATAGCAATGTTCATGTCTCATGTTTCTCGAAACCAAGTGTATTTATTCATAACCATCACCCTTTACTAGATGCATTTAGAAAAATGGTTGAGGAAGATGTTTACAATTCATGTAAGCACCTTTATGAAAATAAGAGAGGTAATTTAACATATAGACAGAGATCAGCATTAAGAAGACTGAGAAATGATAGGAATATTATTATCAGGCCAGCCGATAAAGGTGGGACTGTAGTAGTGATGGACATAGCTGGATATAATTGTCTCATGTATAAAACCACAAACGCGAACAGTGTTATAGTATCGAGTGGAATTCCCAAGACACAGAGGAGTATTCGTGCACAGTGGAACTGTTGCTTTCTGTTATTTCTGTTATTGTCTCATGTATGAAATGCTTGATGAGAAGAAGTTCTATATGCCCATCCCCTTGGGAGATGTTCAGAATCATGTAACAAGGGTTTATAACATCTTAGAGGACTTAAAGAAAAGTGAAATTATTAGTGCAGAGATGTTCAATTTTTTCTGGGTTGAGAATCCTTTAATACCCGTTATTCAAGGCCTACCAAAGGTACATAAGGAACCAGCCCACCCCCCCCAATGAGACCGATTGTGGCTGGTAGGGGTTGGGTCACTGAACCCATTTTGATTTATATTGAAAAAGCCGTAAGGCCTGTGGTTGATAGAATCTTTCCATCCTTAAAGATAGAAAACAGTTTTTGCTAGATCTTTATATCAAAATGGATTCAATAGAAGATACTCTCCCTTATTTTTTAGTGACATTAGATGTCAAGTCACTTTTCGCAGTCATTCCTGGGAGGGTGGCCTAATGGTTAAGGTGTTTGCCTTACGAATGCAAGGTGCAGGGTTTGAGTCTCACAAGGGATAATTGGCTAGGCTTAAAATGGCTTGCAAGGGCAGGTAGCCTAGTATTAATCTAGGTATATGACTCAGCACAGCTCCTCGTGGTGTCCTGCAGAGTTCTACAAGCAGCAGAGAGTAGAAGCTGAACACTGCAATCACTCGTATACAAATGGAACTGATCCCAGCACTTGTAAAAGCAAATAGGTATATGCAACAATTAGTAGAAACGAACTCCAATCACTAAATTGAAATAGAAAGTCTCTTTAGAATTCACAAAAGTATTCCAGGACTGTTAAAATAGATAACATTTATTCTTATACAAAAACGTTGAGCGCTTTCACTCGTTAAACACGAGCTTCCTCAGAACAATTAAATTATTCTTCATTCACTGCTTAAATACATGAATTGGCGCCAAAAATCATGACTAATTAAAGCAACAGTGTTTTATAACAAACTTGTCATAGAAGAATAGTATACAGTCCCCCAAAAGCTATACCATATTTGTTAAAAATAGTTTCTCTGTGTAATTTTTTAAAAAAGAAAATCACATACAAATGTTTTTTTAAAAATGTTACTTAGTATGATGTTACAAAAGATTTTTACTTCCGCTCTCAATGTTAAACTAAAATGTTATAAAAAATCACTCTGTACCTACAATATTTAATCCTAGTAGGAAATGTAGAGTCCTAATAGGACTTTTTCATATATGTCTCCTAATTTAGACAACCTACATATTATATTATTTTATATCTAATATGAACTAACCACAGTCCTAATTTATACATATTTATAGGAATTTGATCGTATGAACTGAAAAGTCATATGTGGTAATAATTCTACAGTACAATACTTATTGCCACTATAATGAAAATTATTAAAAAATGTAAACATTAATCTCTAACCATCAGAAGTGGTTTGACTGTAATATAGTCGTTTATTCCAGGCCAGGTCATAGCATCTGTAAAAACTTGCCACCAATATTCTTTAAAAGCTAACCAGTTCTTTGTGTTACCCCCTCTAGGGTTAGGTTTTATTTTCTCTAAGATGGCAAATTTAAAAGTATGTTCTATACCTACAGCATTGATGTGTTTAAATAAAGCATTTCTTCCATCTTTGGTTTTTATACTATATAAATGAGAATAAATTATTTTCCTAAATTGTCTTTCCGTCCTACCAATATAATAAGCTGGACATATATTACACTTGGCAATATATAGAATCATACTGGTAAGACAGTTACCTTGAACTGGTCTAATTATGGTTTTGTTGTAATTCTCTAAAACAACAGTATTGTCTTCACATATGTGCCTACATTGACCACAAGCCCCACATTTGCTGGTATGCTTCGTACTGTTAACTTCTCTTGTAGAGCTATTTTCAAGTAGGTATTTCAAGTTCTTACCCATCTTATAAACAAAATGTGGTTTGGGCCCCAAAATTGTGTGTGTTTCTTCATCCATTGAGAATATTTGCCAATTCTTAGTTAAAATACCTTTTACTTGGCTAGAAAATGGTCCATATTGCACTATACATGCTTGCTTAAATGATACTTCTTCTCTATTGTCTTTTACTTCCTTGTTGGAAGTTCCAACTCCTTCCAAACAATTACTGCCTAAAAGGGGTGGGTATTTAAGTCCCCACTCTTTGCTTATATAATTTCCTGTGTCTAACATCATATGTTCATCGTAACCTCTCTCTCTAAATAGATTCATTATGAACGCCAATTCTACTTCAGTTTCCTTTCTATCAGATGTCATTCTCAATGCTCTTATGACTTGCCCCTTATAAATATTGTATTTTAACTTGTAAGGATGGTTGCTGCTGTAATCTAAATAGGAATTAGAAAAAGTAGTTTTCCTATTTATTTTTGATTTAAACTGACCATCTTCTAAATATACAAAGGTGTCTAAGTAAGCTACCCCCAATGTACTGCTCTCAATAGTGAATTTCAAATATTCACTGGACAAATTTAAATAGTTTGTGAAGTCTTCAAACGTCTGAATATCACCTTTCCACAAAATATATGTGTCGTCTAAAAATCGCGAATAATACTGCACATTAGCAAAAAATGGACTATCAAAAATGACATTCTCCTCCCAGTCCAGTAAGACCAAGTTAGCATATATGGGGGCACAAGCTGCCCCCATAGCTACTCCCTTGGTCTGCCTGAACATTTCACCTTCATAATATATAAAGTTGTTTTCTAATACAATACTTGTGAGTTCCACTAATAAGGATATTTTGTCCCAAGACATTCCTGAATGTTTCCTCAAACTGTTAGTCAGGGCCTGTAACCCTTCTTCTAAAGGGATGCATGAAAAAAGATCCACTACATCTACTGATGTAAATAGTAGGTTCTGTTTGTCAACATTAACAGGGTAATTTTTCAAGAACTCCCATGAGTCTTTTGTCAGATGTTTGATCTGAGAATACATTGGTTTTAATAATTTGTCAATCACTTCTCCAATCCGGAAGGTTTTGGATTTGCTTCCTGATATTATAGGACGAAAAGGGGGGTTTGTTGTATCTTTATGGGTTTTCGGAATGCCTACTATAGTAGCCAAAACTGGATCTGCTACTGACATGTAATTATACATTTCCTCATTAATTCTATTCTCTAATAGATAGTCTTCCAAAAACATATCAATTCTTCTGTAGGCTTGGTTTACTTCATTCAAAGATATAGCCTCATAATTTCCAGAATTATAAAGGATGTCATGTATGATGCTGCTGTAACACGTTGCATCATATATTACCATCCCCCCACCCTTATCCGGTTTCATAATTCTAATAGTTCTATCGCTTCTTAGTTCTCTCAACAAGGCATTCTCCTCATATGTTAAATTTTTATGTGTGTTAATTCTATTGACTTTCCTATGTAGGGTGTATAAATCCCTTGCTGACTTTTTTTCATAGTTTGATACATATGTGTGACTGATAGGTATGAAGCTACTTTTAGTCTTAAATAAATTAGACTATTTGAATAAGTCATTTTTCTGTTTAAACTGCATAGCTAAATTTAACTTCCTGGTGAATAGTTTCAATTCACTTATGCTATCTACAACGCTGAAGGAAGTCGTGGGTATGAACTTTAAACCTTTAGAAAGAAGGGAAAAGTGAACTGTTCCCAGCTTGATATTACTATAATTGAAGATCTTAAAATTGTTAAATGTATGTACCGCTCCATCCTGTTGAATATCCTGTGTGGTAACTACACTGGTAGTATTAGGACCAGAAGCTTGTGGGGTACATTGTGTGTTTTTCACAGATTTAGTTAATATTTTTTCTTCCACCTCCCCCCTTGATTCCATTTTGCTAAATGTGCTTTCCTTTGTGCCTGAAAAAAATCCCCATCCTTCCTGTAGTGACCTCTGTGTGGAATATTATCCTGTGTAGTATTAGCATTCCTATAAAAACTATTTCCTTCATTAAACTGTTCATAATCAGTTCTTCTCCTATAATGTGTTTCTCCTTTAATATTCCATTTATAAGCTTCATGCGATTCATATTGTGCTTTATCTCTACTCAATTTTTTGTTTTTCTTATCAAAAGCCTTTTGTGCTCTGTCGTGTGCAATATCAAATTGTTTGGAGTACAAATTGTTCCATTCAGAAAACGAAGAATCATGTATAATGGTTTGATTCAAATGTTCTATTTCATTAATACATTTGCACAGTTTCTCATCGTTTAATTTTATAAGTGCCTTCATATATTGTGAACCAAATGAATCAAACAGTATGTTAAATTCTGTAACAGTTCTGTGTGTAAGTTCTACACCCATAGGAACCTTAAAAAATCTTAAGCCCATGGGCACTATCTTCAAACATAAACACTGATTTAAATAAGCATTATCCAACTTAATCGCATTAATAGTATTCAACATTTTTCCAAACGAAAATATCATTTCCTTCAATGTCCCATTTTTGTTTTGGCCTTTGTAGTGAGTAGGCACATCATTAGCAAAATCGAAATTACAGTCATTATCTACAAAGTCTTTAAGCTTATGAGTATTACTTATCGGTTTATTAGCTGAGTCGCTGACTCCTTGTTTTGAAGGTATAGGTCTTGTACCTGTTTCACTGCTATTTTTTGCGGCAATTTGACCATAAGTTTTAGTTTTAGTTAACTGATTAGTTTTTGGGCGTGTGCCTGTCCGCTTGGCCTCCTCCGTTAAACGCCCAAAAGAAAAGTCAAATGTAAAATCATCCAGTTCAGTTACATTAATGTCACACTTGCCTGCAGTTTCCGATAAATCAATCATTTCCCTTCTCTGCGTGCGACATATCTGACCGTTCGGTAGACCTGGAGACGATGAAGATAAAATATCCATACTGTTAAGGTGCACTTTAGAGTTGGTCCCCATGCGAACACCATTTACTTCAGAAAGGTTGTTGTGATCCTCTGGATTCCCAGCCGGTTCACGATACAACAACGCCTCTCTAGACAAAAACAGTTCCATCAGCTTTGATATCTCACCTCGCAACGCTGATACCTCGGCCCGGATATCCGCTATTTCGCTGCTGCTTGTAACTGGTGAGTTGCTGCCAGGGCTACGAGCGTTATCTATGGTCGACATCTGAACACAGCGTTAGAGACTCACAAAAAATGTAGAAACTGTAGAAGCTGAACACTGCAATCACTCGTATACAAATGGAACTGATCCCAGCACTTGTAAAAGCAAATAGGAATATGCAACAATTAGTAGAAACGAACTCCAGTCACTAAATTGAAATAAGAAGTCTCTTTAGAATTCACAAAAGTATTCCAGGACTGTTAAAATAGATAACATTTATTCTCATACAAAAACGTTGAGCGCTTTCACTCGTTAAACACGAGCTTCCTCAGAACAATTAAATTATTCTTCATTCACTGCTTAAATACATGAATTGGCGCCAAAAATCATGACTAATTAAAGCAACAGTGTTTTATAACAAACTTGTCATAGAAGAATAGTATACAGTCCCCCAAAAGCTATACCATATTTGTTAAAATTGTTTCTCTGTGTAATTTTTTAAAAAAGAAAATCACATACAAATGTTTTTTTAAAAATGTTACTTAGTATGATGTTACAAAAGATTTTCACTTCCGCTCTCAATGTTAAACTAAAATGTTATAAAAAATCACTCTGTACCTACAATATTTAATCCTAGTAGGAAATGTAGAGTCCTAATAGGACTTTTTCATATATGTCTCCTAATTTAGACAACCTACATATTATATTATTTTATATCTAATATGAACTAACCACAGTCCTAATTTATACATATTTATAGGAATTTGATCGTATGAACTGAAAAGTCATATGTGGTAATAATTCTACAGTACAATACTTATTGCCACTATAATGAAAATTATTAAAAAATGTAAACATTAATCTCTAACCATCAGAAGTGGTTTGACTGTAATATAGTCGTTTATTCCAGGCCAGGTCATAGCATCTGTAAAAACTTGCCACCAATATTCTTTAAAAGCTAACCAGTTCTTTGTGTTACCCCCTCTAGGGTTAGGTTTTATTTTCTCTAAGATGGCAAATTTAAAAGTATGTTCTATACCTACAGCATTGATGTGTTTAAATAAAGCATTTCTTCCATCTTTGGTTTTTATACTATATAAATGAGAATAAATTATTTTCCTAAATTGTCTTTCCGTCCTACCAATATAATAAGCTGGACATATATTACACTTGGCAATATATATAATCATACTGGTAAGACAGTTACCTTGAACTGGTCTAATTATGGTTTTGTTGTAATTCTCTAAAACAACAGTATTGTCTTCACATATGTGCCTACATTGACCACAAGCCCCACATTTGCTGGTATGCTTCGTACTGTTAACTTCTCTTGTAGAGCTATTTTCAAGTAGGTATTTCAAGTTCTTACCCATCTTATAAACAAAATGTGGTTTGGGCCCCAAAATTGTGTGTGTTTCTTCATCCATTGAGAATATTTGCCAATTCTTAGTTAAAATACCTTTTACTTGGCTAGAAAATGGTCCATATTGCACTATACATGCTTGCTTAAATGATACTTCTTCTCTATTATCTTTTACTTCCTTGTTGGAAGTTCCAACTCCTTCCAAACAATTACTGCCTAAAAGGGGTGGGTATTTGAGTCCCCACTCTTTGCTTATATAGTTCCCTGTGTCTAGCATCATATGTTCGTCGTAACCTCTCTCTCTAAATAGATTCATTATGAACGCCAATTCTACTTCAGTTTCCTTTCTATCAGATGTCATTCTCAATGCTCTTATGACTTGCCCCTTATAAATATTGTATTTTAACTTGTAGGGATGGTTGCTGCTGCAATCTAAATAGGAATTAGAAAAAGTAGTTTTCCTATTTATTTTTGATTTAAACTGACCATCTTCTAAATATACAAAGGTGTCTAAGTAAGCTACCCCCAATGTACTGCTCTCAATAGTGAATTTCAAATATTCACTGGACAAATTTAAATAGTTTGTGAAGTCTTCAAACGTCTGAATATCACCTTTCCACAAAATATATGTGTCGTCTAAGAATCGCGAATAATACTGCACATTAGCAAAAAATGGACTGTCAAAAATGACATTCTCCTCCCAGTCCAGTAAGACCAAGTTAGCATATATGGGGGCACAAGCTGCCCCCATAGCTACTCCCTTGGTCTGCCTGAACATTTCACCTTCATAATATATAAAGTTGTTTTCTAATACAATACTTGTGAGTTCCACTAATAAGGATATTTTGTCCCAAGACATTCCTGAATGTTTCCTCAAACTATTAGTCAGGGCCTGTAACCCTTCTTCTAAAGGGATGCATGAAAAAAGATCCACTACATCTACTGATGTAAATAGTAGGTTCTGTTTGTTTAAAGATACAAAACAGTTTTTGCTAGATCTTTATATCAAAATGGATTCAATAGAAGATACTCCCCCTTATTTTTTAGTGACATTAGATGTCAAGTCACTTTTCGCAGTCATTCCTGGGAGGGTGGCCTAATGGTTAAGGTGTTTGCCTTACGAATGCAAGGTGCAGGGTTTGAGTCTCACAAGGGATAATTGGCTAGGCTTAAAATGGCTTGCAAGGGCAGGTAGCCTAGTATTAATCTAGGTATATGACTCACACATCTCCTCACACAGCTCCTCGTGGTGTCCTGCAGAGTTCTACAAGCAGCAGAGAGTGGAAGAGTGACTTTCCATTGATTTATAAGTATCTTTTCTGGCTTTCTATTTTCGACTGCTGTATTTTGCCTAAAAAGCATATTTTTATTACTAAACTAGCTCTGCAAGTTGATTCACTGTATTTCTGTTTGTTTCTAAACAGTTTTGCACTTTAAAAGTTTGCTTTTTGCTTAAATTAACTGGTAGGCTACACACTCAAGTGCGATAGCCAGTTTAAAGTATTTACTGTTTGTTACTGTATCTATTTTTATCTGTTTGTGAAAAAAACAAAAAACAAAAACAAAAAAAATCCTTGTTTTCCCGCCTTTACTGAACTAGAATAGTCCAGTCTTCAGATTTTGCTGATCTCTGGGCTGTGTCATAGTTCCTGTGTTGTCCATATCCTTATTTGGATAGGAGGAAGCTTCTTTGTTCACCAGTGGGAGTGGGGAGCACTGAGCAGCCTATTTGTCCCTAAAGGAGTGGTTCCAGCCCAGCAACTTGTAGTTTATTGGCCGTATTGGGCCATTTCCTAGCTCTTTCTAACCCCCTGCTATAAAGCCCGCTTTAGCGCTTTTGCGCTTGTATACGACTCAGCACAGCTCCGCGTGGTGTCCTGCAGAGTTCTACAAGCAGCAGAGAGTGGAAGAGTGACTTTCCATTGATTTATAAGTATCATTTCTGGCTTTCTATTTTCGACTGCTGTATTTTGCATAAAAAGCGTATTTTTATTACTAAACTAGCTCTGCAAGTTGATTCACTGTATTTCTGTTTGTTTCTAAACTATTTTGCACTTTAAAAGTTTGTTTTTTGCTTAAATTAACTGGTAAGCTACACACTCAGTGCGCTAGCCAATTTAAAGCATTTACTGTTTGTTACAATCAAGTTTAAAATATTTCAGGCTCCGCTAAGTCTGCTCTTCAGTTTTTCCCTTAGAACTGCTCTACTTTCAATCTAAACAGTCTATTCTCTATCTGAAAAGCCCAGCACTTGCTCCTAAAGCATTTTTACATAGTTAAAGCATTCCTAAACAAAAAGAAAGCATTACATCCACCTACAATCCCCTTGTGTACCCATTTCCCTATAGGTCCTTTCTGACTCAGTTATACAGCAATCCCTTACACTATTCTAACATGTCGAAGGGTCAATTACTGGTGTCCTCTCCAGTTCAGCTGGTGAATCTGGGAATCTTGAGGCAATGTTACAACTGCCTCATGTATACAGACAACCCTCTCCTCCTCCCAACAAATGTAAATATATGTGAGAGATGCAACTATATAGCCAAACTGGAGGCTGAGCTCCCTCGACTCAGTACTGGCAAAACCAGTCAGGAGGAGAAGGTAACCACACACACCACAAACCCAGTCTCACATAGACCTATTACAACTACAAACCAAACACATAAACACATAAAAACATACTCAGAGGCTCTAATTAAAAATCTACCAAAACAACAGAGGCCTCCAAAGCAGACATCCAAGCAACCACTACCTCAAAACATAGCACATGCAACACATAGTTCACAAAGTCAGTGTGCCAAACAGTCACAGCCCTTAAGGCCAAACAACATGCCTGATACACTTGTAATAGGTGACTCCATAGTCAGACACACTGATGTCCTGCTCACCAGACTGAACAAGGAAAAGGTTACAGTAAGCTGCCTGTCGGGCACTAGAATCCGCCACATAACACAAGCACTCAGGTCACTCCAAAGCAAGCACAAATATGACTCAGTCATTGTCCATGCCGGTGTGAATGACCTGAGACGTACCTCCCTGGACTACATGAAAAGAGACATAGAGGAGCTCTCTGATTATGTAGCCCAGGCCGGTATGACCCTGACCCTGAGCAGCATCTTAACCTCACCAAGAATGATGCCATAGTACAAAGACAAAATGATCAGCTTTAACAATTGGCTCAATTACTGGTGTCATTCTAAGGGGATCCAATGTCTGTCTGCTTGGGATGACATGCTTGACAAGCCACACTGCTTCACAAGGGATGGCTTGCACCTGTCACCCCTGGGCTTCTGGATATTGGCCAAGGCTCTTGCCACCCCATAGTGCCTTTTTTAGGCAAGGCTCAAAAGACAAACCCACCTCCTTAGAAAACACAAGTGGAAAAAAAATAAGGGTAATGCTGCTCAACGCCAGAAGTCTAAACCTCAAGATGCACGCTCTCGAAGCCCTCCTCAGTATGGAGAACATCGATGTCTGTGCAGTGACTGAAACCTGGTTCAAGGCTCCTGAGCGCACCCCAGCAGTACCAGGTTATACCTCATATCATGCTTTTCGGCCTCAAAACTTGGACCGAACCACAAAAGGAGGGGGAGTATCCATATTCATCAAAGATGCCCACATCTCCAGGTTAGTGGCAATGCATAAAGCATCAGAGACCATCCAGGTGCAACTAACCATAGGCAAAACTGCCCTACAGTTTGTAGCATGCTACAGACCACCCTCTCAAACTCAGGAACCCCACTCAGCCTTCCTGAAGACACTGGAGAGTATGAATGTCTCTCCAAATACCATCATATTGGGAGACTTCAACTACCCAAATATAGACTGGGAGCATTACTCAAGCCCCAACACCCTAGCCCAAAGGTTCCTAGAATTCATAAACTCAAATGCGATGGAACAACTAATCACCACTCCCACAAGAGGAGATAATATACTAGACCTGATCATCACAAACATGGGGACACAATGCTCCACACCGGAAGTATACCCCTCATTGGTGAGATCAGACCATAAATTAATCTCACTGGAAATCCACATCCCGCCCCCACCCCCAGCACAAAAGACCACAGTGAAGAATTTCTCAAAAGCTGACTTCACACTTCTTAAGACTGAAGTGGTATCCTTCGATGCCCCTGGGCCAGTGGAAACCACAGCCCACACCGCTGAATCCTTTATAAACGCTTTCTACGGACACCTTCAAGAATGCATGGATCATGCAATCCCAAATAAAACCAAGACCCATTCCCCCAAAGGCAGGCGTCCTGTCTGGTGGACCCCAGCCATTAACAAGCTTTACAACAGGAGGAGGAAGCTACTACATGACAGAGCAAAATCCCCAAAAGGGAAGGCATCTCTGATCAGTACTAGCAAAAAACTACGATCACTCATAAAGTCATCCAAGGGCAACTTTGAGAGAAAAATCGCAAAAGACACTAAAGACAATCACAAAGCCTTCTTTAGTTATGTTAGAAACCTGGGTGGAAACTCTCAGAGTTAGTCCAAAATGACAACAAATACACTGAACCCACAGACATTGCCAACATACTGGCAGACAGGTTCAATGCAAATTCCCCCCCCGCCCCAAAAGGAGAAATATCTATTCCAGCAGAGTGTAGCCTCCCTGACATCTCAGACGCCCAGGTGAGAGCCGCCCTCTCCAAAGCTAAAAACACAGCATCAATGGGACCAGACGGTGTCCCGGGTTGCGTGCTACATGAACTCCAAGAGGAACTAAACCCGCACATAAGGCTGCTGTTTAATCTTAGCCTTACTACAGGATACGTACCCAAAGAATGGTGTACAGCAACAGTGGTCCCACTCCACAAAGGAGGTGCTTCTACAGACCCTGGAAATTACTGCTCCATAAGCTTGACGAACCTGGTCTGCCAAACTATGGAGAGGATCATTATGGAACTCATAAACAAAGACATTGGGGACCTACAGACACTGGATCCTACCCAATTCAGCTTTGCCAAGGGCAGATCCTGCCTTTTGAACCTGGTTGACTTTTTTGAAACAGTCACTAAGGCCATTGATGAGGGTAAGGCAGTTCACGCAGCCTACCTTGATCTTGCAAAAGCCTTCGACACAATACCCCACTGGGGCATCATAGACAAGCTCACCAGCTTAAATGTAAACCCATATGTCATAAGATGGGTTGCAAACTGGCTCAAGGACAGAATCCACAAGGTCAGAATTGCTGGAGCCATGTCAGACTCTAAGCCAGTCACAAGCGGTGTCCCACAGGGCTTAGCCCTGGGACCCCTCTTGCTCAGCATTTATTTTTCCGAGGTGCAAGCAAACATAGGATTGTGGCTGACAAAGTTTGCAGATGACTGCAAACTGGGCACCATAATTGATACTCCAGCGGACACAAGCATCCTACAGAAAGGCCTCATAGAAACGGATAACTGGTGCCAGAGCCATGGCCTTAAACTGAACGCCAAAAAATGTATAGTCATACCCTTTGGGAAAAACAAAGTACCCACAAATTACCACATACGTATTCAATCCAGTACCAATGCTTTATCTAAACATGTTATAGAAACAGATATCTCGCACACCTTTAAATTTATGATTCTTCAGGTAAACAACCCCAGTTTTAGGGGGGGAGATATCAGAAATTACACAGAAAGAACAGAGATAAAATGGATTATCAGACTTAAGGCACATGTTAGTCCAGGTCTGAATGATAAAATTCCTTTAAAGCCTGTTTTAAAAAACAGGAGATTAATTGTTAAATAAATTTTATACATGTGTTTGGATTCAGGGAATAATTTAGTTATAATTAGTGTTGTTCAAGCATTTTTTAATTTCTAGCAAGGTTTCAGTAATGTTCTATATATATATATATATATATATATATATATATATATATATATATATATATATATGTTTATTTGTTTTTACTAATTTATTATGTGTTTTTAAATATTTGATGACAGTATCAAGTTGTTATATAAGGGAAATGTTATACATGTTTTTCATATATTTTTATTACTTGGTCTCTGACTCCGAGTTTCTGGTGATGTCACTAATTTTCAATCATTCAATTACTAAGCTGTTATATATAAGGCAGATAAAGGCTTGACTAGTTGTTTGCTAATGGTCTGAGGAAGCCTCTTGGCGAAAGCACTTACCTTTTTTGTGCTTAAATAAAACATTTTTGGTTTTATCAAGAACGAGTTATCTTTGGACGTTTTATCATTCATTATTTCTGCCATCTACATATCATTTGATTGATGCTGGAGACTTTATTCTGTACTGGGTTGCTCCTAAGCATAATTGCTTATTTTCTTTACAAAGTCTGGTTATAGTTGCATTCACAGTCTGTTGCATACAGAAACTTGCAGAATATACACAGATGAGAGAATATACTTTGCAGCATCAGCTTAGAGCAGTAACAAAAATCTTTTTATAATAAACCACACGGACTAATGTTGCAGCTTCAAGTACTGTTCCACTTTACTTCTCATATAGGACAGATGATGTGAGAGATATAACATTTACCTTGGGACAGATGTGTCCCTACCAATACCCCTAACATAACTGGATTAATACAGATCTTTATATACAATTTTAGTCATGCACACACATATACATTTCCTCTTGGTATTTTATTTTGGAGAATTGCTCATCCTGTAGAAACAATGCTGATTGTTGCAGATGCTGACACAAATGCTGACTTAATAATATTATTTTTAAGCTTCCTTGTTTAACAATGTCCTGTCACATTTTTAAGAGGTCAGCTTTTCTGACAGTGTGGGCATCCTGTTTTTTGTCTTTAGTATTCTATTTGAATCTTTGTATAAGAACATCTGTTCTTGTGCAAATGCTGATAAGTGCAGAAAAGCATGTTTTTTAAGGAAACACATTGTAACAGTGTCATATGATAGAAACATATCATGTTGTCCATTTTTTAAAAAAGCAGATTTTACATTTTTGCTCTTACTGACAATGAAATGCATACATCCTGTTTTTAAGTCTGTAAGGAAGGATGTCTATTCAGCAGATTTCTTATTTTCCAAGTCACAGTCATTTAGTATGGATGCTAATTACATATTGCTAAACTCTATTTCTACATTTAAGCAAGCTTTATCTTATACCTTATTTATATTGCATATTTGTAGCAAAGTTACTTTCAACCTTAGTATGTTGTTGAGCATGCTCTAACAGAAATTATAGAGCAAAATATGAGAGGTAGTGACATTAAGAATAAGGCGGACGCAGCAGAACAAAAATGCATTTTGCTACTGCAGGCAGATAAATTACCAGGGATTAATGGTGCAGTGTTACACAAGCCCTTTCTTAAAGCCAAACCACTTAAACACTAAGCTTTTTGAAAGATTTATATTAATAGTATGCTTAGTTGTTTCTTATAAATTTGCTGCTTTATTAGTTTTTAGTACTTAAATGTTTTGAGAGTTAGTCTACTGTGTTTTTAAGTGCTTCATTGATTTGATTAACTGATTTGATAAATTTATTCTAATTGTTAACTTGATATACTATTTAAATGCTATGACTATTTTGTTTGAATGTACAAGTCTGAAGAAGCGGTTTACAGATCGTGAAAGCGCTTACTTTGTGTAACAACGTTGGTTTTAACTTTATACTCCTCAGCTGTGGTCTGTTCGATTTTTTATTCATATTTGTGAGGCTCTGAGGTGAAGACCGAGCATTTACCCAGCTACAGAACAGTTTACTTTTTACCTTTATGCATACAGGTGTTGCCATTTGTATTAAGAATATGCATTAATTTTCCATATGGAGTTCTACAGACAGATTTATATTACAAAAGAAAAGAGTACATAAAAACGGATTTACAGATTATCCATATGTCTTGGGGGTGACTCCAGTCACTCTGTGGTGTACATAAGGAAACATAAATTCTAATATTATCTGCTTGTACTATGTCCCTTTGCAATTATGGATATTTATTCATTAGATGGTTCTTAACACAAGACTTATAACTACTAGTTCAATACAAAAGGGATCTGTACTACCTGTTGCCTGCTTACAGATACTGAGATTCTCTGACACCTTCTGTAAGTTATTCAATTGATAATTTGTATAGCATTTTAATGTGAAATGCATGCCGGCTCCTGTAGCATGATACTGTTGTTTTTGACCTCCATTCAATGTATATGTATGGTAAGGTGTTCATGTCCCAAATATAGCCTCTGCAGATATTGCAAGTTTTGTTGATTTTTACAACTATGTATGCAGACATTGTTGTAACTTTTTATATATCACTTTACTATATGTCAAGGTGAGTATTTCATAGACTTTTGCATTACACAGGAATGCATGCTGTTTACAGTGACATAAGCTGTCAACATAGTCATCTGCATAACTGGTCCCCCCATGAATATGAACATGTGCATATCACTTTCAGATGGCAAACAGACCTAGGGACAAGAATTTCACATCACAGGAAAATGATATAATAATGGATGCTTTGCAATGACATGGATGGAGACTCCTTAGACATGCAGGGTATACAGTATTGAGGAATGAAGTATGGGCTGACATCCCTGACATGATTAATGTGGTTGAAGGTCACATTAGATCCTGTGAGGCCTGTCATTGATGCTGCTGTGAATTGATCCTCTGTGCAGCCAAAAGGTTATTACAGTATGAGAGATCAAGGGATGCCACTGGACATGGCCCACCACTGACTCCCCGATGAGATCACAATATTTCTTGCCTCCCTGCATACAGTGAATGGGGAGTGACAAATACCCAGGGTGGGATAGAAGCAGGAGCTCTAGGCTCAACATGTATGTCTTACTTTGCATGACATGGATGCCTATAAAGTTATTCATCACATATTAATGCTACATGCATATTCATGTATTGCCATTCTGGATTTACAGCATCAAAACTGAATCATGCACACAGATCCACACAGGGTGATGATGATGAATATAAGAGTAATGACATATACTCATGCAACTACGGTACAGACAGAACAGTGCAAACATGTGTAATGCTGTCTACATTAATATTCACAGGTCTGTCTACTTCCAGACAACACCAGGGAATGGTAGGTGAGTGTCTTTATACAGTGTTATTTTGACCACCTGTTATTGCCTCATCCTCATGTTATGGCACTGCTGTTTACTGTCATATACTGATAGTTCTCGAACATTGTGCACTGCAAGTACATTCAGTCGGGACTCAAGCCATGCAGGTGTAAGTACAGACCAGGTATGTTACCACAACAGGTTCATAGTTTGCAGCAATGTGAAGCAGACCTGTGATACATGATATTAATGGCACTACTTTTCCATACAGGGACATCTGTCCAACAGATGTAAAGTCCGGCATGTGAGTATCTGCAGGCTTTGTTACTGTGTTATATGTGTCATCCTGTCAATATTCCATTGCCTTTATACATGACTGTGTTGTCTTTCTGTTTACTTTACCACTGAAGGATCTACAGTACAACACACAAACTCACAACAGCGGGAGTGTGTCAGTGGCATGCTATTACCTATCTTTCATACATATCATGGTTGTTACCCCTGTTATTTTCCTCCATTAATATTATGTCCTTCTACTCATTGCTAGGACAGACTGCATCATCATCAAGTGCATAAACAAGTGGTATGTCTATGTAGTACTTACTGTATGTTTTAATGCTATTTGAATGGTTCATGCTGGCAATTATGTGATTAATAATGCTGACATTGTTTCCCTGTAATAGGTGAAGTTCATCCCTCTTCTACCGGACTGTCTTCCCACAAGGACTTGTTAGGTGTGTGATATGTCATGTATTTTGGATATGTAACCTAATTGTCATCTCCTTGTTTTATGTAGATTCCATGACCCACACACAGACAAGACCTAGCAGTATGTAAGTATTATCTGTAACATTGCAGTCAGCTATACATGTCATATGTCTTTAATTATATCCAGCATGTGATGTAAGCACGTTATCCTGATCTGTGTCATCTGTCTCTTGTTTTAGCTCATTGGCTACCTGTATCATCCATTAGCCCATCCAGTGATCATAATGTGGGATCTGATGTGTCTCAGTATGGTTGCATGGCCCCTGGCAAACAGGACATGGTATTAGAAACCCAAAAGACTTGGGGAAATTAAACCAACAATGACTTGGTGTTACAGCTCAGACAAGATGGTGACAGTCATGTGGATGCAGCTGTAGCCTCAGATGTGGACAGAAACTTGTCCAGCAATTCTGACAATGAGTGGGCATCGGATGGTGGACAGGCTGTAACCTGTGAACAACAGACCTGATTTGATACTGCTGCTGATGTTGACAGTTCCCACAACATATTTATACTGGCATTGCAGTAGACATAGGCATGCAGCTGCTGTGCATGGACATGTGTCAGAGGGTGTCTGCCTACTCCTACAGGCAAATGAACACTCCCAGTGATGTAATGCATCTGACATCCATGCACTTGCCTGTGCTACAGATCATGTTGCACACCAGCTGGGTGTGCAGCATGAAAGACAGGCGTGCAGACATTGTGAGGTAATGGCATCATTGGTTGCTCAGAATGAAAGCATGCTATCTGTTGTACAGTCAGTAGAATCCATGGCCTCTACAGTACTATAGCAGTGTCATTGTACAAGCAGAGTCTGCTTACCCTGACTGTGCCTAACCACTTACCACATGGGAGAGGCAGGCTTTCTCTCTCAGCAGAAACAAATACCCATTGGGCATCAATGTCTATGTTCCAACATGTACACACTTCCACTGTCTATCTGCTGTGGGCTCAGCAGTCATGACCAGACAGTCAGGTCATACTCCTTCACCTAGACATACTAATGTCACACCATCAGTCTCCTCTATGGAGCAACCTAGACCAAGGTTTTCCATATATGGTAGGGGCAAACCAGCCTGCAGTGTGATCTGTCAGCTTGGGCACCCTGGACTGCATGAGAGTAAAACAGACAGCTGATTCATTCTGTCTGGTACAGTCATTCTTACCCCAAGGTAATGGTGATTGCAGAACACTGACAATTTCATCTGGTTGTGTTCATTGACAAGTCTGATGCCACGTGAATTTAACAGTTTACTGAACATAGCTGACTCTATTTACTGCATTACTTTAGCCATAATTCATACTGCTATATTTGGCTTCTGATTTTAACAACAGTTCAGCATTCCATCCTGCATTGTTTACCAGTTTGCAGCTTTTTATAGTGGAGAGACAGGAATGTGTTGCACTAATGTGTGTCCCTTTTTTTTTTGCCATACACTGATACAACAATCTGAGTTTGTATGCATACCTGTGTCAGTTGTGCCCTGAGTGGATGATCCCTGTTGTGATAGATTTGTATGTGTTCATAATGTTATATATTATGATTATGTTGCTATGTCTGAGTCTCAGTGTCTACATCTAGTGGGTGATTGCCATTAGATGGAATCCATGCTGCTGTGATGAGGCAACACCTGAACATGAATGTTTATTCTTTGTACTTAGGTATGTGTGGCTTGTCATAACTCAAAGATGTGGGTCAGATGCTGCCGCGTTACCTGAGCCTGCACTTGTGGTTGCACCCTATGTTGTCTATGCCTGTGACTTCTGTCCCCTATATCCTCCTGCTCCTCCACTGATACCTGTGGGATGTCCTCTTCAGACATCTAGGGTTCATGGGGTAGTTCACCCACACCTGCAGCTGAAAGACCACTGTATGCTCTAGTGAGCATGTTGTGCAGCATGGCACACACCCTTATCACCTGTGCCTTCTCAGGTGTGTATTGCAGTGCACCCCTAGATGCATCCAGACATTTGAACCCAACGTTCAGTATACCAAGCACAAGCTCTGTGGTATTTCTGCTTGTTGCATGCTCTCTATTGTAGACATCCTTTGCAGGGTTGGATGTTTCATTGTACAGGTCATTAGCCATAGTCCAAGTGGATAACCAGTCACCTGTTGTGGGGATTAAACACACATGTTGTTAGCATGGATATTGTTGGGAGGAATATCTTTAGTTTACATCCTAGCCATTTTCCTGTACTTGCTCAGTAGCAGTCCCTCAGGTATTTCATCTTGCTGGAATTCAGTTCTCAGTCCACTTTCCCTCTATATGGCTACATCATAGGCACTTCTAGGGTGTATTGCCATGAGGTTTGTTATGCTGCTATCAGCTGCACACACAAACCAGCAGTTCAGGGATGGCCAGCCCTTTCTGTTTATGTATCGGTCTTCTTCAGGATGTAGTGGTGTCTTGATGGGGAAGTGTGTGCAATCTATTGCACAGAGTACATGGGGGAATTTTGTGATGCTGTATAACTGGAACATTACAGTTCTCCACTCCATAGGGGTGGATGGAAAGTGGATGCAGTCATCCACATTTCTGCACATTGCTGCAAGGAAGTTTGCTAGGATATGACTTTGGAATGTCCCTGATGCAAGTACATAAATGCTAAGACAGATTTTGGTTTCAGTGAGGATGGGGTTTCCTCAATGGTGTGTGAGCATTTTTCTTTCTTTTTTTTTGGTATTCTTATGAAATACAACAAGCAGGATCTGTACTAGTAGCTTCTGTTCCTTGTGAGGTCGTATAGCATATGCCGAGGATTTTGGAAACAAGGTCAGCATTTCATTTTGTAGTATTTAAGTTGCTTTGGGCACATAAGATGTGTTTTGGAATTGTCAGGCATGTGCAGAATCTGTAATTATCCCATGCTGAACAACTATGTACTTGGACTACTTTCAGAGTGTCTTCTGAAATCGCATCTACAGCTGGTGCTCTGAAGTCTTCCTTCAGCATGCTGCACTGTCTGCAAATAGCTTTTGGAATTGGCCTAGTATTTTTCTGTGTTTTAAATGTATGTATTTGTTAACCAGGTAAGTGATTCACTCTTAAGACCCTTATTAAATATTACTTGAGCCCACAAGTACAGTGTAAATACAATATGTACAGCTAGTATAAATTAACTACTTGACTTGATTTCCCAGAGAAAAACACGCAGGTGTAGAAAAAAACATGTAAACTCGACACAGAGAGTAAGTAGACATCAGGCCTGAAACCCAGTGAAGTGAATTAGAGATCTCAACCACTAGACCACAATGTTGCCTAGCAAGATTCTTCACTAAATTGTACTAGGTACTGACTTCTCTAGCTAAATCAGAGATACCTCCATAATACAGAAACAACAATGGAAAGTGATCTGCTCCTTTTCCTGATGACAGTTTTGGGTCTGGGTATAATAAAGAAAATACTACCAATGAATAGTGGAATATCTAGATAAAAGTCTGTGGGCTAAACTGCATAGAAACTAAGGCTCTGAAGTATTACTGAGCTGATTGTTGTAGTCTAGGGTTTGAGTCCCTCAGCTTCCATTTGCCTACCCTCAGCAAGTCACTTAACCAGAGAGTGATCTGCAAAAAATCTAGGGTCCTCAGTGGTCTTCTGAACTGCATGTCTGGTAACTAGAGATGAACATAATTATGCAATCCCTTAAAAAATCAGCAGTATACATTAATAAATGTGATGCATAAAGTACAAAGTTGTAGCGTTCTCTTTCAAAATGAAAACTACAGCCACATGTGTTTTAGGTTCCAGTAGGGGGAGTGCTCCCTGTTCAGCTGCATTACAGGGGCAGCTCGTGTCATCGGGCTGCCGGACTGCAGCCCCCTCAGCTAGACAGCTGAGTAGTTTATTTTTTTTTTTTTATGTAAAAAAAAAAATCTGTTTTTGTACTTTAAATTTCGAGTCCGCGACTCGAAATTACGCGCATGCGCATTGTGCGCTTCAATCGCAACAGCGTTTTTTTTTTTTCTAAATTCTTGCTGCAATGTTTTCATTGCAGCCCGGAGGAGCAAAGAAGGCATCATTGTGATGCCCAGAACTTCCCAGAAGTCTATGCGGTTGAGACACAAACCGTATAGATATGGAAGGGGCTCGGACTGCGACATCCGCAGGCACGTCATGACGTGCTTGCTGGGCAAATGCTGCTGATTGGTTGTCGCTCTCTTCCTGGGCTTTATGTGCTGGGAAAAGAGCGAGAATCAAACAGTAAGTCAGTTGTGGGTTGATTCGTGACTGAGTCAGTACTCGGTCACACGGGAAGGATTTACCGAATTTGCTACTTGGCAATACTTGCCATTGGATTTTTATTATTTTTTTTTTGGGTGGCTCAGAAGAACAGAAGAAGAACTGAAGAAAGAAGTAGTAGAAGAAAGAAGTTAGAAGAAGAACATAGTGAAGGTGCAGAAGTATATCAGGTAAGTAGGAAGGCCCGGATAAGCTAAACGGCAGGGAAATCGGCGTACATAGATTGTGACTTGACTGTTTACTTTGTACTTACCCATCAGCAGTTTTTGACTTAATGGTTCTACCTAGTGACTGGGGATGAAAATTATACAGGTGATGAAGGTAAATCAGCTTTAAAAGCTGTTAAATACTTCACTCTACCACACTTACAAATGATGTGCAGAACAATAATTTGCCTAACAGCTTTTAAAGATGTTCATTTGGGATCCTGTCAGATCTTCTACAGAAGTGGCTGAGAATGCTGTTGCAGGGAAAATGTTTCACTAAAAGCAATGTTGACTACCTTGTAGTAGGTATATTTAAGTTTGGGGCTGTGGGGGACCTGGTTCCTTTTAAGCAGCCATTACAAGTAATATATAACCATAAAACAATGTAGAAGTTGAAACATACATACAGTAATCAATATTACATAAGAGTATGCAAGTCACAGCATGCACACAGCAATCAGCTTATGCTATAAATATATCTAACATTGAACACACATTCCTATATATATAAATATATATATATATATATATATATATATATATATATATATATATACATATACACTTTTTTGGTAAGGCACACACAAACTAATCCGTTAAACCACCATGGTATTACAGAATTAGTTTTGCGTGATCATCTTTAATATAAGTTAGGTACAATAGTGGGTTTTTATATAATGATAGGCATAGTAGCCTCTCTTTGTCAGGAAGGAATTTCCATTTGTTTTCTTGAGGAGGTGATCCCTCAGACTGGTTTAGAAATCATTGTGTTATTTAATATACAGGTTTGTGTGTGTGTGTGTGTGTGTGTGTGTGTGTGTGTGTGTGTGTGTGTGTGTGTGTGTGCGCATATATACAGTACATACATTATATATATATATATATATATATATATATATATATATATATATATATATATATATATATACACACACACATGTACACAAACACACACACACACACAACTACTATAACATTATTAAGTTTAAAAAGAACTCCTGAATGTGCTAACAGATAACATTTTCACTAAGACAAGGCTGTGACCTGTGTGGGATTATTTTCTACAAGTTTACGTCCATTAGCAATATTGTATCACTTATTGCCTGCTATTGAGAGACATCTAACATGACATCACAGTGAATAATTTGTTTCAAACAGCACCCAAAAATGCAAGATATTTTATGAGGTGCTAAGTTAGGTCATAGTTTGGGAAAGCATTGGGAACTGGGCACACATTCCCAAATACTATACTGTCACAGAATATCCATTTCAGTGCAAGAAAAGATAGGATGAAATTTGACAATACAATATAGAGAAGTAAGCAAAGAATAAATGAATTGTAATGTAAACAAAAGAAAGACTTTCAAACCAGGCATCAGAGCAACATGCCGCTTAAGTTAATTTACTGCTTCTTACACTTCTTCAAAATGGCATTGATTGTCGATACTGTGAAAAATGTGGCATCTGAATTAAAAAGAAAAATAAATTGTAATGTAAACGAAATAATAAATTTAAAACATGTATTCCAGTCTCAGGCTGGGACTACTGATCCCACTGGAGAAAGTCTGCTGCAGAGAAATAATTATGTTTCATGATTCACTGTAGCGAAACGAATCATTCCTCAGTACAAACTGATGTGCGACTTTATCTATTACTATTGGCTAGCAGTATTTCTTGACTTTATCACAGGCTGAGGAATAAATGTTTGAAATGAAAAATCCATTTAACAATTCATCCCTTAAGTGCATGGTTACAGGATGATTCAAGTGTATCAGAGAGCTTGTCTATACAGCTGGTCTTTCCCAGTATTGCAATATGCTTCCTATATTCATGCGACTTGAACGTTACAGTCTGAGATTTAACTGTTTATTAAAGGAGAATATACAATCAATAATTTGTAGCTTTTCACAAGGTTCTGGATCTCATGTCACCAGACCCTGGTCAAATTTAGATATTCATCTATGAGACTGAAAGCAGTGTAACAGAATATGTAGGACAAATAAGTAAGAGGGTAGAGATGCCCACTCTGGGGGCAATGCAGGGAAACTGTACTTAGAATGTTATTTATTTATTTATTTTTGTTTTCTTGGAAAATTTACTGAGTGCAAGTGTCTGCATGTGTTTGTGTGTGTGTGGGGGGGGGCATTGCTAATAGCACAACAGGTTGTGTACTTGTTTTTGATGCAGAAGGTTGTTGGTTCTACTCCCATAAGGGGTGAATGCTGTCGTACTGAAAGTTAAGATACTAACTATGAGCCTGTTATCAGTTTGCCATCCATTTCCTATTGCAATATTACTAGCTTATTTTTAATGTAATTTAGGCAATTTATTCCTCAGGGGCATCAGACACTTTATTTTTCGATTAAACCATGAAATATAAAGGTGTTTGCTAGCAGCAACCTCTTCATTACAGATTTATTTAACGTGGAATTATTCAGATGACTTTTTTACTACTTCAGAGATTGTGCATATTTACCGATAATGGTGAACTGTAGAATTGTGCATATTTACTGATAATAGTGGACTGTAGAAGTTTGAGTAGACTTTTATGATGGAAATGTTCTGAATTGGGCAGTTTTGTCATTGGTGCATGCGTTTTGTTTCATTGTTTACTGGAAAAATGTTCAAAGCAATAGGAAGGTGTATCAAAGAGCACATGTATGTTTCATATGCAAGGGGCCTATGATTTGAAAACAGTCCAGAATGAATCTTTATTTGCCATGGGTAAAATGTATTTTCTTTGAATGCGGGTTTCAATGTTGCTTCAATGAATGTGAGTTTCAAGGGCAGAGAAGTTTTAATGCCAAGTTTGTTTAGCAGATGTCTTAGTGTTTGTGCTGTAAAATTCAAAATAAAACTTTCAAATGAAGTTCAAATCATCATAGAAGTAAATCAGTATGCACATTAGTGTTTATGGTAAATGGAGTGAAATAGCCAAGTAATGGATCATTGGAATGGCTGCAGGGGGAAGCTCCAGTCGACCATGGTTTTGTGAGGGGGAATGGCGGCAAACTTAGGCAGCCCCAGCTGAACTATACCTCCCAACTGTCCAGATTTTCAAAGAATGAATAGATTTTTGCTTCTTATTTTTGGTTTGTTCCTCATAAAATTTGTGGTTTTCTGGCAAATCATTTAGGAATTAAGTCACTAAATAATGACACACTGAGTTTCAGACTTCATAACCTTCAGAAAAATGCATGCTAAAGTAAGACCTGTTCTATCAACTGTCTCAGTTTATACAAGAGCAATTTTTAGTACTGTTTATATGTTCCCCCAATATATTTGGCCTTGCCCAGATTTATTGCATTAACAGGTTGAGAGGTACATGCAAATAAGTTGCTTTATAGAATTAGGCATAGCCAAACCTCTCAACTGTCCCTGATTTTGGCTCAAAATGTTGCTCTTCCCCTAATGATCCCTCCGCAAAATAGCAATTTTGGAAGAAAACATGGAGGGTTTATAATTAAGAAATAACTGTAATAATCAGTTAGATTACTTTTATTTCAGAAATGCATGTAGATTCTTTTATTTTGTCAGCTGCTCAAGTTAGCAGTTCTAATATTAAAGTGTCCCTTCTTTGACAGGTTCCCAGCTGTATTGTGTTGCTATAGCCTATTTTATATTTGTACATCCACATTTTTGGTCCATTTTTCATAAAATTGTGTTTTTTTGGCAAATTAGTGACAAATCATTAAACACTGAAGTTAGAAAATAATGACAGACATTTGAGTTTCCGATTTCATACCATTCAGAAAATTCATACTAATGCAAGACCTCTTATCTTTCTAGGTTTATAAGAGCAATATTTTAAAATTTTTCATTATTTTTGGGCCTTTGTCCCATTTCTTTGTATGGCTTTGTCCAGATTTCTTGCTCTGAGGTTGAGAGGTATGACAAATGTGTCAGGGCCATCACAAGTCAGCCAGAGGCATTTCAAACTGTGACATACTTGTTGCACCCCACTCCCCCATGTAGTGACTCTGGATGTGTCGAGGCAAGGAGTAGTTATGCAGTGTAAATGTGCAGAGTACCCCCCCCCCATCCAAGGTAGACACAAGTACTAGAGTGGCCTTTCATCTGTCCTTGATTTTTACAGAATGGTCTGTTTTCTGTCATATTTTTTGTACTGTTGATTTATGCTTATTACTCAAAGTGCCTGTTGCTCTGTGTTTAAGTAGTAATACTTTAATGACCATCAGGTAAGCTTGGCTGAGATTGCAAGATGCAAGTAAGCTTTAATAAGCATACTGTTAAAGAATTGCCAGCATTGAAAGCCTTTCTGTTGCCATGTAGAGAATACTTAACTAGATAATGTATAAGCCTTGGGTATTGAAATGCGTATGACAGTATTTGTAATAAAGGACAGGATTACATTATTTTTAAGAGTCTCGTTACACTTGGAGACTTTCAGTCATCTCTGCAGGCTTTACCCATAAACAGAACGCCAGTCGTGTGGTCCATAACCTGTACAGTAATCCTTTTAAGCAATTATCTTGAACTTATTTCTTGCTTGCTTTTCATTTTTTACTTTGATCATGTTTTCCCCATGAAACAAGTAGAAGTCAGGCAAGGCAGCAGGTCTTTTTTTTTTTTTGGATAAGGAACATTTTTAGTGGGGGCATCAGAGATTTCTACTTTCAGCATGTTACTTGGGACTTTAATAAAGCTGAATATAAATTATAATTAGAACTGCAGTGTAAGAAGTGGTTTGAGTTGAGTGCTGCTTGTTTTTCTTATACTTGATTTTGACTGGCATTCCATTAATGTATTTAAAAAAAGTAATTTATTTTTTCATGCCTCACAACCTTTTTTGTTTCCATCTAGATATTAAGCTGTCATGCAGCCAATGCATTGAAATATTTCTATTCTTCAACACTTCATTTTGTCTTGATTGGTCTCTCATAATGACGGTTTGGCACCCAGGGCAGTATATTTAGTTTTTGTGGTTTTGAGCATAGCCCCTCCCCTTTCTATTTGGCCACACCCCTTCCCATTGACCCCACCCATTCAGCTGTCTCCTGCAGCCCCCCTTTGATTTGAAGTCACCAGCTGCCACTGCTGCATTATAAAAGGTATGTTACTCCATCCTATTCCTTTCTTGTGTGGTTTTACACCCTTATTTTCTCCATTTGCATTTGTCTGCAAAGCTGCACTTAAGCCATGCTTTTATTCTGCTAAATTCTGCATTCTATATACACCTCCACTTTGTTAAATTCTGCTTCTTGGATATTCAGATCTAACACCATTGTGTGCATATGTTTGCTGCAGTACCTGTACTGAAACATTTTTCCTGTCTTTGTTCTTTTGGTTTGGATAAATAACAGGCTTAGAATAAACCAAAATTGCATCTTGCAGTAAAACTGATAGCAGTGAAACAATATATTCACTATACATAAAACAAACTGCTGCACAGTACCAGAGAAGGGCGTTATTTAATAGAACAAGTACTTTTGCACGCAATAACACTTTTTCAAGTTCAAGTTTTAAGAACTTGATAAAACATTATTGAATGCAAAATAACTTGTTCTATTAAATAAAGCTCTTCTATGGTACCATATAGTAGTTTTCTGTATAATTAATAGGCTGCTTTCATTTTGACTGGTTTGGACACTAATTGCTTGAGGCCACATTGTGTGCAAAGAGCTAACAGAGCTCATGATTCAGTTTGGACAAATTCATAGGTTCAAGGTGTTTAATAGTCTGACAACCACAAGGAGCTTTTTAAGCCCAGACATACATCCCAAATCTCTGACAAGTTTTGCTACACTTGATAAGTGTAAGCAGGGGCTTTGGGAGATAAAACATTTACAAACAGGGGCCTGGAAGATAAACCATTTACAGGCTGCCTGTGCCCATTAGAGACATAGGTGCCAAACCAGGGATGAATTTCCTGTTCCCCATCTAGTTGTCCAAGTTGCACTTTAATTGGGTTAGAGAGGAACTCTGTTTCACATGGATGGGGAGCCTGTTCCATAGATGGGGTAGTCTCTGGGGTACATACCTGTCTCTCTCTCCAGCAGGTCTTACTTCTATCACAGGTGAGATTTCAGTCTCCATCAGGGTGGGGTCTGACAATGCCCTGTATGCCAGGCATAGATCTCCCCTCAACAGCCTGTAGGAGACAGGGATGGGGCCTTGAGGTGGTCTGCACAGGACATGTTACTTACGCCCTGTATTCTTTTAGTGACAAACTTCTGTGAATATTCCAATTGTTGGATGTGCCTGGTAAGGTACATAATAAAGGGGGTATTGTACTCAGTGATAAGTCTGATAAATTTCAAATACAGTGGAACAGTGACTTCACTGGACCTAGATGCCATACCTTTGTTTATAAGTTGCACAACATAGAATGATTTTCTCACTACTGTAGACATATGTGGTCAAAGACTAGATTACTATCTATGTGTGTCTCCAAGTCCCTGACTACTGGGTCAGCTCTTAGGGGTGTGTTTTCAATATGATAGTTACCAGCAGTGGATGATTTCTCAAAGGATGCTGTTATGCATTTCTTGGCATTTAGTTTTAGTCCATAGCTCTGACACCAGTTATTTGTTATCTGTGCCAGGCCCTTTCTGGAGAACATTTGTTCTACAAATGATCTAAGCCAATATATGACTGACAGTCAAAATATCGACATCAAAATATCTAAACTGCAGAACATCTAAATACAAAATACTGACAAAATTAAAGTTATACCAGGGAACACAAAACACTGACAAAATTGAAGTTATACTACTGAAGGTTTTATGTCCTTTCGCCAATGTTGTGTGACCTCAGAGTTGGTATATATAAGAAACAGGGGGTGTGGGGGTGCAGGGGTGCGTGTCCACTTGCAAAAACATTGGTTTTGTGTGTGGTTAGATTTTGTCAGATTTTGCTCATGGTTTTGTCTGCAGTTAACTTTTCTCAAATTTTGTTTGCAGTTTTAGGGCACCCCCCCCCTAACTATACATACTATCTCTAGGAACACACTACAGTGGGGAAAAGTACTAACTCCCAGATTGCACTACAGTGGGGAAAAGGGCATATACCTTTTCCCCACTATAGTGCAATCCTGGCGTTCGTATATATAGTTGGGAGTGGGGGGTCAAAGCCCCCCACATGGGGGGGTGGGGGGCATAACCCCCCACCTATTCTGGTTTTATATCATCCACTTTACAATTCAGTATATTGAAATTTAGCATTGTAAGATTTCAGTATTTTGGGTTTCAGTCAAATGATTTTTCAATATTTTGAAATTTCAGTCTTATGGTCTTAGTCAAATAGGATTCAGTCAAATTAAGTTTCTGTCATCTGATAGGGATCCATGTATACACACACACACACACACACACACATATATATATATATATATATATATATATATATATATATATATACATATATATATGTATACATGGAATTCCTTTATAAGATCGAAATACCATAACATCGAAATCCAAATAACTGAGACAACAACACCGAAATGTCATAAACAAAAACATTTAAATAATCGAAACCCATACAATTGAAATGCATTTTAATTGTTTATTTTACATCCTAGTGTTATATATTCACAATGTAAGTTTTCCGTTTTGTAAGCTATAGCTACACTGTTAAAAATATAAAATGAACACTTTGTGGAAAATAGAGCTCTGTGTCTTTAAATTACGTACTGGTTGACTGCGACATTTTCAGTGTTGATTGAAAACAACTATTCAGAATGATATTTGTTTGCCCGGGTAGAAGGAAACATTTTTTTTTTCTGTTTTGAATGACAAATGGGTGTCAGGAGTGTTACATAACATCTGCAAACAATATTTTGAAGTTATGGGATTCGATTATTTAAATCTACATGTTTATGACATTTCTGTGCTATTGTCTTAATTATTTGGATTTCAGTATTATGGTATTTTGATCATATAAAGGAAAGCCTTATGCATATGTGTGTGTGTGTGTGTGTGTGTGTGTGTGTGTGTGTGTGTGTGTGTGTGTCTCCCTCTTTCTTTCTTTATTTATATATATATATATATATATATATATATATATATATATATTTTTTTTTTTCTTTATAAAAATATTCTAAATATATTGGTCAGTTTAAGGGGTGTTTCATATATACAGTGTCACAGTTCCTTTTATTACCATAGCTGGTTTTCTTAATGTATACCCTTAGCACAGATGAAATTTTCAGTATGTCAGACATCAGTGATTACTACAGATAAGGCTGACCTCTGTCATTAGTACACCCATATTAGTGCACTTTATTTCCTCAGTGATTGGCATTCCACATACTAACACTTTTCCTGTATTAATATATTTTGTCATTTTGCTCTCTCCGGTCATTTTTTCCTTGCCCTTTTCCTGTCTTATTGCCTTCCCATAGATCTAATTTTATTTTGGAATAGTCAATTTCATGGAGCGTTTTGCTGACTCTTTTTACTCATAGTATAGGCAGCAGCATTTATTTGTACTAACAATCATTAGTTTTAAATGATTTTCACCAAACTCAGTTGGATACATCCTAGCAGGTTGTTTTCAGATCTTCAGTAATGCCAGTTTCTTTTAACAACCACCTCCCTTTCCGTTTAGGTAGTTCAGCAATACATAATCACCTACTTTATGCAAAACTGACAGATTGCACTATATGAAAATCACAGTTTGCTAACCCTGCAATTTTCCAAAAATCTTAACTTGAACTGCATTCTTATTGTTTTGTTCTTGTTCACAGGCTGTTTTTTTTTTCTTTTTATTGATTTATCTTTACAAAAAATGCATGTGCTTATTACACAATAGTCATACGTACAAAATAGAAATTATGTTTATATACTCCAAATGCTCCTTTTAGAAGCAGTGCATAAAATATTAATAACAAATAATGTTTCAATGGCTGGCAGATCTGCTGAAGAAGGCTTTTGTACCTGAAACTGATTCGGATCCTGCCTTACTTGTTGCTTTTTCTTTCTCCACTGAAAATAAAATATAATTGGAAAGTAAATGTTTACTCAAAGGTGCTGGAAGAGGTTTTATGTTTGGTATATATATATATATATATATATATATATATATATATATATATATATATATATATATATATATATATATATTTGTTTGCTATCATAATGTTGAATGGAACATCTTCAAATCCACTTTGAGCAAAGTCCAAACACTGAATGCTGAAAGTGCTGAACACCAATATTCTGGAAAGCAAAATCTCACCCCCTTCTCGACCCATGGTAGCGCTTGTTTCAAGGTCCATAGTGGTAGAAAATGTCGACGTTCTTTTTTTTTCAGCTATAGTGAAATTGTGGCATTGTGTTTTTTGTGGATACCAGTCAATTATATGTTGAAAATAGAAGTGTTATCCAACATTTTTATAGTAAACCATCTATATCTATATCTATATCTAAATCTATCTATCTAATGTAGCTATACATACAAACAAACATACACTTTCTTCAAAACATGTTACCCCATTTATTCCCACAGCAGTGCCTCTCATAGATTATACCTTACATTACTAATATTTTGGCATAGCCCATACACCATAAAGAAACTTATAGTAGCACACTTTCTGTAAGTCTTCCCCTCCCCTACTAGTTTATCCCCCCCCCCCCCATCAAACTGCAACTTTTAGTTTGGCTCCTCATGTATAATCATCAGTCTTTCAGATCATTAATATTTCCACTCAGCCTTTTCTAGCTTTTTCCCCTAATTCCTTTCATCATTCCCATAATCCAGTAGTACCCCATGCAACCTTCACTTCTTATCCACAATAACCTTTTTACCTTCTTTGTACTATCACCCAACTCTACTGCAGCCATTTTAGCTTCTCTTTCTTCTCTGCACCTCCTACATCCAAATATGGGCCCCTTCTCCAGAGTAAATACCATTTCCTGCTCCCTTCTCTCCCTTGCAGTCATCTTCCTCACTTCTCAAGCTGCTGACTGACTTTCTGTTCTGTTCTCTCACTTCCACCCATCACATCCTTCTTCTACTCAAAAAAATGCACATAAACTTCCATGAATTTGGATAGGCCTTTGAAAGACAGTTTCCATTTCCTTCCTGGACTGCTATCATATTGGCTTCACATCATAAGATACCCACCTCATATGAATCTGGTCTGGACTTCGTGCCTTACATCTCCAACACTCTTCCATAGCCTCAGTTCTTCTTTAAAAATTCTTATTGACATCCTATACCTTCTCTGAATTAGTCATCCATACAAATCCAAATCAGCCCAAAATGCCTCAACACCTTTGCAATTTTTCAAATCCCTTTCCCGAACTAATTCCTTCTCCAGTGTATATCTTCCTTACAACTTGTTTTTGTATCCTCCATTCCCCCTTTCATTGTCTTTTCTTAAACATTCCCTATCCCCTCCTAGTCCTATTCACATCTATTCTCCCCTACCTATCATTTTCCACCCCTCCTTCCTGAAATTATCAATCCTTTCTTCTTTTAAGACTTTCTGTTTCTACTGTACTTGTCTAATATTCAGTCGCTCACCTTCATTTACCCACTTCTATAGATTTCCAAGTGTAGTTGTCCCTTATTGCTCCCATTTATAGACTGCCTTCTCTCCTCAGGGACACCACTCCATTCCATCCTTAACCTTGTACTGCGTCAATACTTAATGTACTATCAATATATTTCAGTGCCATCCTATCTGTACCTCTGTCTACCCTCTCATTTTCCCACTCACATTCACCATACCCCTCTTCTTTAGAAAACTCAAGTTAGGTCTGATATACCACCTAACACAACTATCAAGAAACAGAGTACAAATGATTAGTTCAGCAAAAAAAACACTTTAGTTATCAGATCTTGGAGATTCTCTCTCTCTCTCTCTCTCTCTCTGATGTTCTCTCTGTCAGAGGAATAAACATGCCTCTTCATTCCTCCCCAGGGAAGGCATATTTATTCCTCACACAGTGAGGGCATCACAGACAGAGTCTCCTAGACCTTCCTATCTTCTTCTAACAATACTCACTCTAATGTCCTACACTTCATCCTGCTCATTTACCAGGCCTCATTTGTCATAGTTATATATGGCAGTTAGAGTAGAGGATTAATGCCCTGAACTGTTAACGAGCTGTTTTCTTTGCCCAGGTTACAGGATACGATTTTTTCCACCTTCATTTGCCTACTGTGTGAAGCAGAGTAAGTGACTTAACCAGACAGTGCTTCCAGGTTGCCCTTGAAAAGGGATAATTTATCCAGTTGACTTACCTGACCATGAAATGGAAAAAACAAATAAAACAACAGCTGGAATCTGTGACCCCAAGCCCCTGAATTTTTCTCTCTCCTTTGACTATCTTTTGCAAAACGTCTTTTCCTTCTCCTTTTCTCTAAATCTCTTATATATTTGCTGAATATTCCTCTGTACCTTTTCTTGAGGTTTGCCTGCCTGTATATATAATGCAGAGGAGCACTAGACTCTATACCACATCTATTCTTTCCCCAGTGCATGTATTTTTCCAACACATCCATCCAACATCTTGCCTACCATATCTCTGACCTCATGCCAGTTACTCTGTCTCACCTTCTTTACCATGCCAAGCAGCAACTGAATTTAATTTTGGTTAGCCACCAGTAAATAATTCTTCACACAGGAAGTCATCCAATATGATTGCCAACTTCATGATATCCAAAAGACAAAAGCTACAGGCTACAACAAGAAAAACTTCCACAAAAAGATTTTAATCTTCAAGTGAACAAGTAAGGTAAGCGCTTTCATTTTGGTTCGGTGACCAAAACTTCATCATACCAGACGATCTGAAGTTTTGCTGCTACACTAGTTTGTTCGTGGTCAACTTCATGATATGTTGGACTTGGATTTAATTAACTCTGTCACATATCATTGAGGTCTTGTGTGACAGTTATTGACTTTAGCAGTCCTAGTCAATTAATTACTGTGTCAGGAAAATAACTGTTACTGGTATGTCAGCTACATTTTAATGTCTTTTGTTTTTTGTAATAAGTCCTTAAGTATGCAGTGATAATTCACTTTCACTGATTACTTTCAGTGATTTGTTTGTACTTAAATGAAGTTCTAGATCACTTTTTTTCTGTTCCACATATTAATCACTCCTGTTAGAGACTTTAGCTCTCTTCTTTCTATTATTATTATATCTGATTGCTGAAGCACGGACACCTTCACTAACAGCACTGCCTTTCCTGGAGGGTTTTTCTTATTCTCTAGGACTTCTTTTGTGACACTTATGAAACATTATTTAACCCTTAGTCAAGATTTAAAACAATGTGACTAGAAATTGTAAACCTAAAAAAACCCTAAACATAAAAATACTCAGTGTACAAAGCAGTACAAAAACAGTAAAAGCAATCATTTTTTTCAGGAGGTAGTGCCCCATGCACCTTTGATGCGGGGACTCTTCCCCACCCTCATAATATGCATCAGTATCAGTATTTATATCTGCCTATCTATCTATCTATCTATCTATCTATCTATCTATCTATCTATCTATCCGTGTATCACCTACTACCCAAAAGGTGGCATAAATGTCGAAAAAAGAAAAAAATGTTGCAAGACAAGATACTCACCCTTTCCTTCTTCTCTTGAGTTGTGAGACTTCACAGCATTGAACAACACCTATGCAAAGAGATGGGGCAGCATTCTAAAGTTAAAACATTGTGACGTGGCTAAGCAGTATACAATAAACAGTTGTGGTCTAGTTTACCATTTAAGCATCAACCTATGATGTCATTTCCATTTCTGTATCTAGCTCCTCAGATCTTCTAGGACTAATACAAGAAATGTCTCAGCTTTTGTGCATTTAATGGCCTTATACATGATTGTGGGATGAATCCTGTGTAACATTCTTCCTTATAGACTCAGGCATTTTGTAATGATGTTGAAGTATGCAAATGTAGGAACATTAATGAGAAATAAATATTCTGAGCTATGTAAGCGTAAATTCAGGTTAGAAAAAAAATGTGTGTCTGTTATACAAGTTTCCTAGCTTACAAAGCAACATTGAATGGTAAAGTATCTTGCAGTGATAATCTGATAGTGAAAGTATTTAAATAACAAACAGAGATCATCTATGGAGTATGGTGACAAATATACACTACCCACAGAAACATGAGTATTTTTTGCTAAGAGTAAAACAAACAAAAAAAATGGGCAGAGATTGAAAGATTTGAAGACCATAGCTGAACTGAGTCGGGAAGTTAGTTTAGAGGATTAAGGAACTGTTAACAGCCTATTACCTATGGTTTAGTGGTGCAAGGTTTGATTCCCTTAGCTTTCATTGTGAAATTTTGTGATTCTGAGCAAGTCACTTAATCAGACATCACTCCCAAGCTAAGTCTAAAAAATGTCCATGGAAATCAGGGCTGTACCCTGGAAATTAAATAAATAAATAACCAGAGACTGAAATAGTGCTTAGTACAAAGATATTATGTGCACTGCTTTAACCCCTGTACATTTTATGTGGTAAAATATTTTTTCAAAACTGGTGCAATCTGTTATTACTAAGGCCAGTACTTACAAAAAATAATTAATATAGTGAAGCAATAGCAGCAACCGTTCTTTAGAATTTATTTTATTGCTATTCTAAGGTGTAAGACTTTTACATTATTTAAAGTACCTATACATTTGTGTTACCATTGTAAAAAAATGCATTTGCTTCCATTCCTGCTGTTCTTACAAATGTCCGTAGCGCCAGCTAGATGCATATACTATATAAATACAATACCTACATTTCAGATTTAAATTAATAAATAAAATTGTTTAAAACTGGCAGTGAAGGGCAGCTTGTGTTATAATGCCAACAGTGTCTATTGTTTCTTATTCGACATCTGTAGGAAGTGAAATACACAGATGATAATGATGAGACTGTAAAAATGCAAGTTCACTGATGGATGAAAATCATGTTGTAATACAATTAAATTTTCCCTCCAAGATTTTTATGATATTTGATGCATGCTAACTTTTCCAAAATGAAAAACTAGCTTATTATGGCTTTGACTTCAGAAATACCAAAGGGAATCACAATAGTAAAGATGGAAAATTGTAGACTTTTAGTCACAGAGACCTGTATATTAGTTTCAAATCCACAAAATAAAAAGCCAATTTACACTGCTTGAAGTTGACATAAAATGCAAAACACTTCTTAACACCATATGTGGCTGATAAAGCAGAAACAGGAAAAATACTTTTTTGTCGGCGTGAGGTCTGTGAATAGAAGGTCTGAAGAAGTATAGAGTTCAGAAAACGTTGGTACATAGACAAAAGTACTAACTGCTTGTTTTATTAAACTCAATAAAAAAGTATTTTCCTATTCCTCCTTTATCAGCGGAAGTTGATTTTAACAGGTACTATATGTTAACGTTTAAAGTATTTACATGGTATTGCTAGAATACAGATGCAGTGCCTAGCATGTCTCACGTTCCCCTGTTACATTCATAATATTGCAACATGCATCTTTTCTTCCTCAGTCTAAAGGGTTAAGGGCAAGGCTATAAGCAGCTACCAGCCTTCCTCCTGTAGTCCTGGATCTACTTCCCTCAACCTCTAGTTACAAACTGTGTGACACAGGAAGTTCTGAATTTGCAGAGTGTTTGAATTTGTCAAAAGTGTACACTATGTTTTAAAAATGGCACTTTGACAAGGACAAAAGAAAGAAATACACTTTGTTTTTTTAAAAGCTACTTATCTCTTCTTTAAGTAGTGGCAAAAAATACGCTGAATCCACAGACATTGCCAACATACTGGCAGACAGGTTCAGTGCAAATCCCCCCCCCCCCAAAAGGAGAAATATCTATCCCAGCAGAGTGTAGCTTCCCTGACATCTCAGATGCCCAAGTGAGAGCCGCCCTCTCCAAAGCTAAAAACACAGCATCAATGGGACCAGACGGTGTCCCGGGTTGCGTGCTACATGAACTCCAAGAGGAACTAAACCCACACATAAGGCTGCTGTTTAATCTTAGCCTTACTACAGGATACGTACCCAAAGAATGGTGTACAGCAACAGTGGTCCCACTCCACAAAGGAGGTGCTTCTACTGACCCTGGAAATTACTGCCCCATAAGCTTGATGAACCTGGTCTGCAAAGCTATGGAGAGGATTATTATGGAACTCATAAACAAAGACATTGGGGACCTACAGACACTGGATCCTACCCAATTTGGCTTTGTCAAGGGCAGATCCTGCCTTTTGAACCTGGTTGACTTTTTTGAAACAGTCACTAAGGCCATTGATGAGGGTAAGGCAGTTCACACAGCCTACCTTGATCTTGCAAAAGCCTTCGACACAATACCCCACTCGGGCATCATAGACAAGCTCACCAGCTTAAATATAAACCCATATGTCATAAGATGGGTTGCAAACTGGCTCAAGGACAGAACCCACAAGGTCAGAATTGCTGGAGCCATGTCAGACTCTAAGCCAGTCACAAGCGGTGTCCCACAGGGCTTGGTCCTGGGACGCCTCATGTTCAGCATTTATTTTTCCGAGGTGCAAGCAAACATAGGATTGTGGCTGACAAAGTTTGCAGATGACTGCAAACTGGACACCATAATTGATACTCCACGGACACAAGCATCCTACAGAAAGGCCTCATAGAAACGGATAACTGGTGCCAGAGCCATGGCCTTAAACTGAACGCCAAAAAATGTATAGTCATACCCTTTGGGAAAAACAAAGTACCCACAAATTACCACATAGGTGGTAATCCATTAAGTATGGAAGAAGTAATCAGGGACCTAGGGACCCAAGTTGACAGTAACCTCTCATTTGACACTCACATTGCCAAGGTGGTTAGGAAGACCTTCTATATTACCCACCTTATCATGAAAGGATTCATATCTAGATCAAGAGAGGTCATTGTGCCCCTATACTCTTCCCTTATCAGGCCCATAATTGAGTACAATGCCCCATTTGGGATGTACCTTACCCGACACCTGCAGCAGCTAGAAAGACCCCAAAAGTACCTCACCAAGAGGATCAAGGGTCTCAAACATATGTCATATGCTGCCCGGCTGAAGAAACTCTAGCTCTATTCAGTCACGTACCACCTACTCAGAGGCAATCTATGCCTGACGTACAAGGCCATGTCCAATCCAGAATTAATGGACATGCTCCACCTCAGAAAATCCAAATCCACCAGAGCCACGAGAGCGAGAGATTTGAACCTCAACACAGAAATAAATAGGACGTGCTGGAGGGACAGATTCATAACCCAGAGGCTCCCTACACTCTGGAATAGAATCCCAGTCCATGTTAGGCAGAGCCCCTCACTGACTCTCTTCAAGAGAAATCTTGACGAGTGGCTGGGAGATCGTAGGTTTACCCCGGAGGTCATCTCTGTGTCACTACTAGACAGAGGCACAGTAAATTAAACAATAAATGGGCATAGTATTCTCCTTCCAAGGGGTGATGAAAGCCACACACACTGGCTAGGCTTATAAATGCCCTAGGGCAGCCTAGTATGAACCTATGAACATATTCCTAATCAAGAAGGCACAGAAAGTATTCATAAGTACCTTACACAGTACACTGAATTTGCACCTACCAAAGTACATTCATTGTGTTTCTTACTGGAAATAGTGTTGGAAAACAATATTTTTGTATTTAACAATGACTTGTTTATACAAAAAGATGGTGTAGCTATGGGCACGTCCTGTGCCCATAGCTATGCCAACTTGGTGATGGCCATCTGGGAAAGGGAATATTTATTTTCTTTACACAGTTTTCAGAAATTTGTGATTTTCTACAAATGCTTTGTAGATGATCTTTTTCTTTTGTGGACAGGTAGCAAAAGAGAATTGTATACTTTTCTTGAAGAAATTAATTCACTTACAAATTATTTAAAATTTACCATGGATGAGTTTATTTATAGGATTAATTTCTTGGATGTATATATAGAGAGACTGAGTAATGGTAAACTTAACACTGGTGTCTATAGGAAATCCTATTATAGGAATACTTTGTTACATAGAAGGAGCATGCATCCGAAATTTGTCTTTAATAATATTATTAAAGGACAAGCCATTAGAGCCTCCAGGCTCAACCCAACTCAAGAGGGGTATGAGAATGAATTAATAGATCTTAAACGGAGGCTGCTAGCTAGATCATATAACATACATGAAATATCTGGTTGTTATTGAAGTATTGAACAATACAGGAGTGACAGAGCATGTCCATATTTTTCTGACTATGGTAGAAATATGTACTCTAGTTGTTATAATTCAGGGAGAGCAACCGATAATGTGAGTGTTGCACAGAAATTTCCTCTATTTTTTACACATGATTTCAATGATGTTAAAGAAATCATTCCTAAACATTGGAGGGTTCTAACTGTTGATCCATTAATTAAAGAAATTGTGGGTGAGAACCCACAATTTATATTTAAGAATAAGAAGAACTTGCATAGAATTTTATGTTATCCAAAAATTATAAAAGCTCCTAGTAATGATTTCTTCAGTAAAGGTACTTTTCCCTGTAATAATTGTAATTTCTGTTCTCACATCTATAATTACAATATGTTCATCCATCCAGTTTCATCACAATGTTTCTTGTTTGATGTTGTTGCTAACTGTAATACTGAACATGTAGTTTACCTTGCATTGTGTACTTGCTGCCCTGCCTTCTACGTAGGTAAAACTGATAGAAGGTTTAGGGACAGGATAAGAGAACATCTTTATCAAATACGTATTCAATCCAGTACCAATGCTTTATCTAAACATGTTATAGAAACAGATATCTCGCACACCTTTAAATTTATGATTCTTCAGGTAAACAACCACAGTTTTAGGGGGGGAGATATCAGAAATTACACAGAAAGAACAGAGATAAAATGGATTATCAGACTTAATGCACATGTTAGTCCAGGTCTGAATGATAAAATTCCTTTAAAGCCTGCTTTAAAAAACAGGAGATTAATTGTTAAATAAATTTTATACATGTGTTTGGATTCAGGGAATAATTTAGTTATAATTAGTGTTGTTCAAGCATTTTTTAATTTCTAGCAAGGTTTCAATAATGTTCTATATATATATATATATATATATATATATATATATATATATATATATATGTTTATTTGTTTTTACTAATTTATTATGTGCTTTTAAATATTTGATGACAGTATCAAGTTGTTATATAAGGGAAATGTTATACATGTTTTTCATATATTTTTATTACTTGGTCTCTAACTCCGAGTTTCTGGTGATGTCACTAATTTTCAATCATTCAGTTACTAAGCTGTTATATATAAAGCAGATAAAGGCTTGACTAGTTGTTTGCTAATGGTCTGAGGAAGCCTCTTGGTGAAAGCGCTTACCTTTTTTGTGCTTAAATAAAACATTTTTGGTTTTATCAAGAACGAGTTATCTTTGGACGTTTTATCATTCATTATTTCTGCCATCTACATATCGTTTGATTGATGCTGGAGACTTTATTCTGTACTGGGTTGCTCCTAAGCATAATTGCTTATTTTCTTTACAAAGTCTAGTTATAGTTGCATTCACAGTCTGTTGCATACAGAAACTTGCAGAATATACACAGATGAGAGAATATACTTTGCAGCATCAGCTTAGAGCAGTAACAAAAAACTTTTTATAATAAACCACACTGACTAATGTTGCAGCTTCAAGTACTGTTCCACTTTACTTCTCATATAGGACAGATGATGTGAGAGATATAACATTTACTTTGGGACAGATGTGTCCCTACCAATACCCCTAACATAACTGGATTAATACAGATCTTTATATACAATTTTAGTCATGCACACACATATACATTTCCTCTTGGTATTTTATTTTGGAGAATTGCTCATCCTGTAGAAACAATGCTGATTGTTGCAGATGCTGACACAAATGCTGACTTAATAATATTATTTTTAAGCTTCCTTGTTTAACAATGTCCTGTCACATTTTTAAGAGGCCAGCTTTTCTGACAGTGTGGGCATCCTGTTTTTTGTCTTTAGTATTCTATTTGAATCTTTGTTTAAGAACATCTGTTCTTGTGCAAATGCTGATAAGTGCAGAAAAGCATGTTTTTTAAGGAAACACATTGTAACAGTGTCATATGATAGAAACATGTCATGTTGTCCATTTTTTAAAAAAGCAGATTTTACATTTTTGCTTTCACTGACAATGAAATGCATACATCATGTTTTTAAGTCTGTAAGGAAGGATGTCTATTCAGCAGATTTCTTATTTTCCAAGTCACAGTCATTTAGTATGGATGCTAATTACATATTGCTAAACTCTATTTCTACATTTAAGCAAGCTTTATCTTATACCTTATTTATATTGCATATTTGTAGCAAAGTTACTTTCAACCTTAGTATGTTGTTGAGCATGCTCTAACAGAAATTATAGAGCAAAATATGAGAGGTAGTGACATTAAGAATAAGGCGGACGCAGCAGAACAAAAATGCATTTTGCTACTGCAGGCAGATAAATTACCAGGGATTAATGGTGCAGTGTTACACAAGCCCTTTCTTAAAGCCAAACCACTTAAACACTAAGCTTTTTGAAAGATATATATTAATAGTATGCTTAGTTGTTTCTTATAAATTTGCTGCTTTATTAGTTTTTAGTACTTAAATGTTTTGATAGAGTTAGTCTACTGTGTTTTTAAGTGCTTCATTGATTTGATTAACTGATTTGATAAATTTATTCTAATTGTTAACTTGATATACTATTTAAATGCTATGACTATTTTGTTTGAATGTACAAGTTTGAAGAAGCGGTTTACAGATCGTGAAAGCACTTACTTTGTGTAACAACATTGGTTTTAACTTTATACTCCTCAGCTGTGGTCTGTTCAATTTTTTATTCATATTTGTGAGGCTCTGAGGTGAAGACCGAGTGTTTACCCAGCTACAGAACAGTTTACTTTTTACCTTTATGCATACAGGTGTTGCCATTTGTATTAAGAATATGCATTAATTTTCCATATGGAGTTCTACAGACAGATTTATATAGCAAAAGAAAAGAGTACATAAAGACGGATTTACAGATTATCCATATGTCTTGGGGGTGACTCCAGACACTCTGTGGTGTACATAAGGAAACATAAATTCTAATATTATCTGCTTGTACTATGTCCCTTTGCAATTATGGATATTTATTCATTAGATGGTTCTTAACACAAGACTTATAACTACTAGTTCAATACAAAAGGGATCTGTACTACCTGTTGCCTGCTTACAGATACTGAGATTCTCTGACACCTTCTGTAAGTTATTCAACTGATAATTTGTATAGCATTTTAATGTGAAATGCATGCCGGCTCCTGTAGCATGATACTGTTGTTTTTGACCTCCATTCAATGTATATGTATGGTAAGGTGTTCATGTCCCAAATATAGCCTCTGCAGATATTGCAAGTTTTGTTGATTTTTACAACTATGTATGCAGGCATTGTTGTAACTTTTTATATATCACTTTACTATATGTCAAGGTGAGTATTTCATAGACTTTTGCATTACACAGGAATGCATGCTGTTTACAGTGACATAAGCTGTCAACATAGTCATCTGCATAACTGGTCCCCCCATGAATATGAACATGTGCATATCACTTTCAGATGGCAAACAGAACTAGGGACAAGAATTTCACCCCACAGGAAAATTATATAATAATGGATGCTTTGCAATGACATGGATGGAGACTCCTTAGACATGCAGGGTATACAGTATTGAGGAATGAAGTATGGGCTGACATCCCTGACATGATTAATGTGGTTGAAGGTCACATTAGATCCTGTGAGGCCTGTCATTGATGCTGCTGTGAATTGATCCTCTGTGCAGCCAAAAGGTTATTACAGTATGAGAGATCAAGGGATGCCACTGGACATGGCCCACCACTGACTCCCCGATGAGATCACAATATTTCTTGCCTCCCTGCATACAGTGAATGGGGAGTGACAAATACCCAGGGTGGGATAGAAGCAGGAGCTCTAGGCTCAACATGTATGTCTTACTTTGCATGACATGGATGCCTATAAAGTTATTCATCACATATTAATGCTGCATGCATATTCATGTATTGCCATTCTGGATTTACAGCATCAGAACTGAATCATGCACACAGATCCACACAGAGTGATGATGATGAATATAAGAGTAATGACATGTACTCATGCAACTACGGCACAGACAGAACAGTGCAAACATGTGTAATGCTGTCTACATTAATATTCACAGGTCTGTCTACTTCCAGACGACACCAGGGAATGGTAGGTGAGTGTCTTTATACAGTGTTATTTTGACCACCTGTTATTGCCTCATCCTCATGTTATGGCACTGCTGTTTACTGTCATATACTGATAGTTCTCGAACATCATACATTGCAAGTACATTCAGTGGGGACTCAAGCCATGCAGGTGTAAGTACAGACCAGGTATGTTACCACAACAGGTTCATAGTTTGCAGCAATGTGAAGCAGACCTGTGATACATGACATTAATGGCACTGATTTTCTACACAGGGACATCTGTCCAACAGATGTAAAGTCCGGCATGTGAGTATCTGCAGGCTTTGTTACTGTGTTATATGTGTCATCCTGTCAATATTCCATTGCCTTTATACATGACTGTGTTGTTTTTCTGTTTACTTTACCACTGAAGGATCTACAGTACAACACACAAACTCCCAACAGCAGGAGTGTACCAGTGGCTTGCTATTACCTATCTTTCATACATATCATGGTTGTTACCCCAGTTATTGTCCTCCATTAATATTATGTCCTTCTACTCATTGATAGGACAGACTGCATCATCATCAAGTGCATAAACAAGTGGTATGTCTATGTAGTACTTACTGCATGTTTTAATGCTATTTGAATGGTTCATGCTGGCAATTATGTGATTAATAATGCTGACATTGTTTCCCTGTAATAGGTGAAGTTCATCCCTATTCTACTGGACTGTCTTCCCACAACGACTTGTCAGGTGTGTGATATGTCATGTATGTTGGATATGTAACCTAATTGTCATCTCCTTGTTTTATGTAGATTCCATGACCCACACACAGACAAGACCTAGCAGTATGTAAGTATTATCTGTAACACTGCAGTCAGATATACATGTCAAATGTCTTTAATTATATCCAGCATGTGATATAAGCACGTTATCCTGATCTGTGTCATCTGTCTCTTGTTTTAGCTCATTGGCTACATGTATCATCCATTAGCCCATCCAGTGATCATAATGTGGGATCTGATGTGTTTCAGTATGGTTGCATGGCCCCTGGCAAACAAGACATGGTATTAGAAACCCAAAAGACTTGGGGAAATTAAACCAACAATGACTTGGTGTTACAGCTCAGACAAGATGGTGACAGTCATGTGGATGCAGCTGTAGCCTCAGATGTGGACAGAAACTTGTCCAGCAATTCTGACAATGAGTGGGCATCGGATGGTGAACAGGCTGTAACCTGTGAACAACAGACCTGATTTGATACTGCTGCTGATGTTGACAGTTCCCACAACAAATTGATACTGGCCATTGCAGTAGACATTGGCATTCAGCTGATGTGCATGGACAGGTGTCAGAGGGTGTTTGTCTACTCCTACAGGCAAATGAACATTACCAGCAATGTCATGAAACTGACATCCATGCACTTGCCTGTGCTACAGATCATGTTGCACACCAGCTGGGTGTGCAGCATGAAAGACAGGTGTGCAGACATTGTGAGGTAATGGCATCATTGCTTGCTCAGAATTAAAGCATGTTATCTGTTGTACAGTCAGTAGAATATATGGCCTCTACAGTACTATAGCAGTGTCATTGTACAAGCAGAGTCTGCTTACCCTGACTGTGCCTAACCAATTACCACATGGGAGAGGCAGGCTTTCTCTCTCAGCAGAAACAAATGCCCATTGGGCATCAATGTCTATGTTCCAACATGTACACACTTCCACTGTCTATCTGCTGTGGGCTCAGCAGTCATGACCAGACAGTCAGGTCATGCTCCTTCACCTACACATACTAATGTCACACCATCAGTCTCCTCTATGGAGCAACCTAGACCAAGGTTTTCCATATGTGGTAGGGGCAAACCAGCCTGCAGTGTGAGCTATCAGCTTGGGCACCCTGGACTGCATGAGAGTAAAACAGACAGTTGATTCATTCTGTCTGGTACAGTCATACTTACCCCAAGGTCATGGTGATTGCAGAACACTGACAATTTCATCTGGTCGTGTTCATTGACAAGTCTGATGCCACGTGAATTTAACAGTTTACTAAACATAGCTGACTCTATTTACTGCATTACTTTAGCCATAATTCATACTGCTATATTTGGCTTCTGATTTTAACAACAGTTCAGCATTCCATCCTGCATTGTTTACCAGTTTGCAGCTTTTTATAGTGGAGAGACAGGAATGTGTTGCACTAATGTGTGTCCCTTTTTTTTTGCCATACACTAATACAACAATCTGAGTCTGTATGCATACCTGTGTCAGTTGTGCCCTGAGTGGATGATCCCTGTTGTGATAGATTTGTATGTGTTCATAATGTTATATATTATGATTATGTTGCTATGTCTGAGTCTCAGTGTCTACATCTAGTGGGTGATTGCCATTAGATGGAATCCATGCTGCTGTGATGGGGCAACACCTGAACATCAATGTTTATTCTTTGTACTTAGTTATGTGTGGCTTGTCATAACTCAAAGATGTGGGTCAGATGCTGCCGCGTTACCTGAGCCTGCACTTGTGGTTGCACCCTATGTTGTCTATGCCTGTGACTTCTGTCCCCTATATCCTCCTGCTCCTCCTCTGATACCTGTGGGATATCCTCTTCAGACATCTAGGGTTCATGGGGTAGTTCACCCACACCTGCAGCTGAAAGACCACTGTATGCTCTAGTGAGCATGTTGTGCAGCATGGCACACACCTTTATCACCTGTGCCTTCTCAGGTGTGTATTGCAGTGCACCCCTAGATGCATCCAGACATTTGTACCCAACGTTCAGTATACCAAGCACAAGCTCTGTGGTATTTCTGCTTGTTGCGTGCTCTCTATTGTAGATATCCTTTGCAGGGTTGGATGTTTCATTGTACAGGTCATTAGCCATAGTCCAAGGGGATAACCAGTCACCTGTTGTGGGGATTAAACACACATGTTGTTAGCATGGATATTGTTGTGAGGAATATCTTTAGTTTACATCCTAGCCATTTTCCTGTACTTGCTCAATAGCAGTCCCTCAGGTATTTCATCTTGCTGGAATTCAGTTCTCAGTCCACTTTCCCTCTATAAGGCTACATCATAGGCACTTCTATGGTGTATTGCCATGAGGTTTGTTATGCCGCTATCTGCTGCACACACAAACCAGCAGTTCAGGGATGGCCAGCCCTTTCTGTTTATGTATCGGTCTGCTTCAGGATGTAGTGGTGTCTTGATGGGGAAGTGTGTGCAATATATTGCACTGAGTACATGGGGGAATTTTGTGATGCTGTATAACTGGAACATTACAGTTCTCCACTCCATAGGGGTGGATGGAAAGTGGATGCAGTCATCCACATTTCTGCACATTGCTGCAAGGAATTTTGCCAGGATATGACTTTGGAATGTCCCTGATGCAAGTACATAAATGCTAAGACAGATTTTGGTTTCAGTGAGGATGGGGTTTCCTCAATGGTGTGTGAGCATTTTTCTTTCTTTTTTTTTTTTTTTGGTATTCTTATGGAATACAACGAGCAGGATCTGTACTAGTAGCTTCTGTTCCTTGTGAGGTCGTATAGCATATGCCGAGGATTTTGGAAACAAGGTCAGCATTTCATTTTGTAGTATTTAAGTTGCTTTGGGCACATAAGATGTGTTTTGGAATTGTCAGGCATGTGCAGAATCTGTAATTATCCCATGCTGAACAACTATGTACTTGGACTACTTTCAGAGTGTCTTCTGAAATCGCATATACAGCTGGTGCTCTGAAGTCTTCCTTCGGCATGCTGCACTGTCTGCAAATAGCTTTTGGAATTGGCCTAGTATTTTTCTGTATTTTAAATGTATTTATTTGTTAACCAGGTAAGTAATTCACTCTTAAGACCCTTATTAAATATTACTTGAGCTCACAAGTACAGTGTAAATACAGTATGTACAGCTACTATAAATTAACTACTTGACTTGATTTCCCAGAGAAAAACACGCAGGTGTAGAAAAAAACATGTAAACTCAACACAGAGAGTAAGTAGACATTAGGCCTGAAACCCAGTGAATAGCTAGATAAAAGTCTGTGGGCTAAACTGCATAGAAACTAAGGCTCTGAAGTATTACTGAGCTGATTGTTGTAGTCTAGGGTTTAAGTTCCTCAGCTTCCATTTGCCTACCCTCAGCAAGTCACTTAACCAGAGAGTGATCTGCAAAAAATCTAGGGTCCTCAGTGGTCTTCTGAAGTGCATGTCTGGTAACTAGAGATGAACATAATTATGCAATCCCTTAAAAAATCAGCAGTATACATTAATAAATGTGATGCATAAAGTACAAAGTTGTAGCGTTCTCTTTCAAAATGAAAACTACAGCCACATGTGTTTTAGGTTCCAGTAGTGGGAAGTGCTCCCTGTTCAGCTGCATTATAAACGGTATGTTACTCCATCCTATTCCTTTCTTGTGTGGTTTTACACCCTTATTTTCTCCATTTGCTTTTGTCTGCAAAGCTGCACTTAAGCCATGCTTTTATTCTGCTAAATTCTGCATTCTATATACACCTCCACTTTGTTAAATTCTACTTCTTGGATATTCAGATCTAACACCATTGTGTGCATATGTTTGCTGCAGTACCTGTACTGAAACATTTTTCCTGTCTTTGTTCTTTTGGTGTGGATAAATAACAGGCTTAGAATAAACCAAAATTGCATCTTGCAGTAAAACTGATAGCAGTGAAACAATATATTCACTATACATAAAACAAACTGCTGTACAGTACCAGAGAAGGGCGTTATTTAATAGAACAAGTACTTTTGCACGCAATAACACTTTTTCAAGTTCAAGTTTTAAGAACTTGATAAAGCATTATTGAATGCAAAATAACTTGTTCTATTAAATAAAGTAGTTTTCTGTATAATTAATAGGCAGCTTTCATTTTGACTGGTTTGGACACTAATTGCTTGAGGCCACATTGTGTGCAAAGAGCTAACAGAGCTCATGATTCAGTTTGGACAAATTCATAGGTTCATAGGTGTTTAATAGTCTAACAACCACAAGGAGCTTTTTAAGCCCAGACATACATCCCAAATCTCTGACAAGTTTTGCTACACTTGATAAGTGTAAGCAGGGGCTTTGGGAGATAAAACATTTACAAACAGGGGCCTGGAAGATGAACCATTTACAGGCTGCCTGTGCCCATTAGAGACATAGGTGCCAAACCAGGGATGAATTTCCTGTTCCCCAACTAGTTGTCCAAGTTACACTTTAATTGGGTTAGAGAGGAACTCTGTTTCACATGGATGGGGAGCCTGTTCCATAGATGGGGTAGTCTCTGGGGTACATACCTGTCTCTCTCTCCAGCAGGTCTTACTTCTATCACAGGTGAGATTTCAGTCTCCATCAGGGTGGGGTCTGACAATGCCCTGTATGCCAGGCATAGATCTCCCCTCAACAGCCTGTAGGAGACAGGGATGGGGCCTTGAGGTGGTCTGCACAGGACATGTTACTTACGCCCTGTATTCTTTTAGTGACAAACTTCTGTGAATATTCCAATTGTTGGATGTGCCTGGTAAGGTACATAATAAAGGGGGTATTGTACTCAGTGATAAGTCTGATAAATTTCAAATACAGTGGAACAGTGACTTCACTGGACCTAGATGCCATACCTTTGTTTATAAGTTGCACAACATAGAATGATTTTCTCACTACTGTAGACATATGGTGGTCAAAGACTAGATTACTGTCTATGTGTGTCTCCAAGTCCCTGACTACTGGGTCAACTCTTAGGGGTGTGTTTTCAATATGATAGTTACCAGCAGTGGATGATTTCTCAGAGGATGCTGTTATGCATTTCTTGGCATTTAGTTTTAGTCCATAGCTCTGACACCAGTTATTTGTTATCTGTGCCAGGCCCTTTCTGGAGAACATTTGTTCTACAAATGATCTAAGCCAATATATGACTGACAGTCAAAATATCGACATCAAAATATCTAAACTACAGAACATCTAAATACATAATACTGAGAAAATTAAAGTTATACCAGGGAACACAAAACACTGACAAAATTGAAGTTATACTACTGAAGGTTTTATGTCCTTTCGCCAATGTTGTGTGACCTCAGAGTTGGTATATATAAGAAACAGGGGGTGTGGGGGTGAAGGGGTGCGTGTCCACTTGCAAAAACATTGGTTTTGTGTGTGGTTAGATTTTGTCAGATTTTGCTCATGGTTTTGTCTGCAGTTAACTTTTCTCAAATTTTGTTTGCAGTTTTAGGGCACCCCCCCTAACTATACATACTAACTCTAGGAACACACTACAGTGGGAAAAGTACTAACTCCCAGATTGCACTACAGTGGGGAAAAGGGCATATATCTTTTCCCCACTATAGTGCAATCCTGGCGTTAGTATATATAGTTGGGAGTGGGGGTCACAGCCCCCCACATGGGGGGGTGGGGGGCATAACCCCCCCCACCTATTCTGGTTTTATATCATCCATTTTACAATTCAGTATGTTGAAATTTAGCATTGTAAGATTTCAGTATTTTGGGTTTCAGTCAAGTGATTTTTCAATATTTTGAAATTTCAGTCTTATGGTCTCAGTCAAATAGGATTCAGTCAAATGAAGTTTCTATCATCTGATAGGGATCCATGTATACACACACACACATATATATATATATATATATATATATATATATATATATATATAAACTATATAAACTTCTATAATAAAAAAATAAACTTGTAGAGGAAAAGAACACTCGGACACCAAACTGATGATTAAGCTTTCGCTCTTATTTGTTCGAAGAGCTTCTTCAGAATGATACAGAATAAACTGTCACAAGTTTAAATTGACATGTAGAATCAAGAATGCAAATTAGGCCAATAAGAATAAAGTACATATTTGGCCAATGAAAATAGGAGATATTTGCCAACAGCTGTGAATAATTAAACAGTAACACTAAACAGTAACACTAAACAGTAAATGTAATACTAAACAGTAAATGTTTAAATGTTTAAACAGCATTTTCAAACAGTAAAAATCAATAACCTGGATAGACTAAAAAATGTAATGAGAAATATCAATAATGAGTAGTAATGGAAGTAAAAGTATAAACCTGGGGCCATATAAAGGCATACAAACTGGAGAATATGAGGGTTGTGTAAAAAATGATTGGTGGTAGATGAATACACAGGAAATTAATAATAAATCATTTAAACCATTTTAGTGCACATTTAATGTTGACACTTTCATTTAGACCTGGATAAGTCTCAGAATTGAGTAATAGCTGCCATTTGAGCTCTCTAAACTCTAAATATAGTTCCCAGTCACCAAAAAAATAGTCAACTATATATATATATATATATATATATATATATATATATCTATATATATATAGATGTATACATGGAATACATTTATAAGATCGAAATACCACAATATCGAAATCCAAATAACTGAGACAACAACACCGAAATGTCATAAACA
>NC_056731.1:894323585-894383585 GCF_019279795.1 Protopterus annectens
GTCCAGAGTGGTAGAAAATGTTGACGTTCTTTTTTTTTCAGCTATAGTGAAATTGTGGCATTGTGTTTTTTGTGGATACCAGTCGATTATATGTTGAAAATAGAAGTATCCAACATTTTTATAGTAAACCATCTATATCTATATCTATATCTAAATCTAACTATTTAATGTAGCTATACATACAAACAAACATACACTTTCTTCAAAACATGTTACCCCATTTATTCCCAGAGCAGTGCCTCTCATAGATTATACCTTACATTACTAATATTTTGGCATAGCCCAAACACCATAAAGAAACTTCTAGTAGCACACTTTCTGTAAGTCTTCCCCTCCCCTACTAGTTTATTCCCCCCCCCCCATCAAACTGCAACTTTTAGTTTGGCTCCTCATGTATAATCATCAGTCTTTCAGATCATTAATATTTCCACTCAGCCTTTTCTAGCTTTTTCCCCTAATTCCTTTCATCATTCCCATAATCCAGTAGTACCCCATGCAACCTTCACTTCTTATCCACAATAACCTTTTTACGTTCTATGTACTATCACCCAACTCTACTGCAGCCATTTTAGCTTCTTCTCTTTCTTCTCTGCACCTCCTACATCCAAATATGGGCCCCTTCTCCAGAATAAATACCATTTCCTGCTCTCTTCTCTCCCTTGCAGTCATCTTCCTCACTTCTCAAGCTGCTGACTGACTTTCTGTTCTGTTCTCTCACTTCCACCCATCACATCCTTCTTCTACTCAGAAAAAATGCACATAAACTTCCATGAATTTGGATAGGCCTTTGAAAGACAGTTTCCATTTCCTTCCTGGACTGCTATCATATTGGCTTCACATCATAAGATACCCACCTCATATGAATCTGGTCTGCACTTCGCGCCTTACATCTCCAACACTCTTCCATAGCCTCAGTTCTTCTTTAAAAATTCTTATTGACATCCTATACCTTCTCTGAATTAGTCATCCATACAAATACAAATCAGCCCAAAATGCATCAACACCTTTGCAATTTTTCATATCCCTTTCCCGAACTAATTCCTTCTCCAATGTACATCTTCCTTACAACCTGTTTTTGTATCCTCCATTCCCCCTTTCCTTGTCTTTTCTTAAACATTCCCTATCCCCTCCTAGTCCTATTCACATCTATTTTCCCCTACCTATCATTTTCCACCCCTCCTTCCTGAAATTATCAATCCTTTCTTCTTTTAAGACCTTCTGTTTCTACTGTACTTGTCTAATATTCAGTCGCTCACCTTCATTTACCCACTTCTATAGATTTCCAAGTGTAGTTGTCCCTTATTGCTCCCATTTATAGACTGCCTTCTCTCCTCAGGGACACCACTCCATTCCATCCTTAACCTTGTACTGCATCAATACTTAATGTACTATCAATATATTTCAGTGCCATCCTATCTGTACCTCTGTCTACCCTCTCATTTTCCCACTCACATTCACCATACCCCTCTTCTTTAGAAAACTCAAGTTAGGTCTGATATACCACCTAACAGAACTATCAAGAAACAGAGTACAAATGATTAGTTCAGCAAAAAAAACACTTTAGTTATCAGATCTTGGAGATTCTCTCTCTCTCTCTGATGTTCTCTCTGTCAGAGGAATAAACATGCCTCTTCATTCCTCCCCAGGGAAGGCATATTTATTCCTCACACAGTGAGGGCATCACAGACAGAGTCTCCTAGACCTTCCTATCTTCTTCTAACAATACTCACTCTAATGTCCTACTCTTCATCCTGCTCATTTACCAGGCCTCATCTGTCATAGTTATATATGGCAGTTAGAGTAGAGGATTAATGCCCTGAACTGTTAACGAGTTGTTTTCTTTGCCCAGGTTACAGGATACTATTTCTTCCACCTTCATTTGCCTACTGTGTGAAGCAGAGTAAGTGACTTAACCAGACAGTGCTTCCAGGTTGCCCTTGAAAAGGGATAATTTATCCAGTTGACTTACCTGACTATGAAATGGAAAAAACAAATAAAACAACAGCTGGAATCTGTGACCCCCAGCCCCTGAATTTTTCTCTCTCCTTTGACTATCTTTTGCAAAATGTATTTTCCTTCTCCTTTTCATATAAATCTCTTATATATTTGCTGAATATTCCTCAGTACCTTTTCTTGAGGTTTGCCTGCCTGTATATATAATGCAGAGGAGCACTAGACTATACACCACATCTATTCTTTCCCCAGTGCATGTATTTTTCCAACACATCCATCCAACATCTTGCCTACCATATCTCTGACCTCATGCCAGTTCTTCTGTCTCACCTTCTTTACCATGCCAAGCAGCAACTGAATTTAATTTTGGTTAGCCACCAGTAAATAATTCTTCACACAGGAAGTCATCCAATATGATTGCCAACTTCATGATATCCAAAAGACAAAAGCTACAGGCAACAACATGAAAAACTTCCACAAAAAGATTTTAATCTTCAAGTGAACAAGTAAGGTAAGCGCTTTCGTTTTGGTTCAGTGACCAAAACTTCATCAGACCAGACGATCTGAAGTTTTGCTGCTACACTAGTTTGCTCGTGGTCAACTTCATGATACGTTGGACTTGGATTTAATGATATAAAAATAAATAAGTACCACTCTGTCACATATCATTAAGAGGTCTTGTGTGACAGTTAGTGACTTTAGCAGTCCTAGTCAATTAATTACTGTGTCAGGAAAATAACTGTCACTGGTATGTCAGCTACATTTTAATGTCTTTTGTTTTTTGTAATAAGTCCTTAAGTATGCAGTGATAATTCACTTTCACTGATTACTTTCACTGATTTGTTAGTACTTAAATGAAGTTCTAGATCACTTTTTTTGTGTTCCACATATTAATCACTCCTGTTAGAGACTTTAGCTCTCTTCTACTATTATTATAGCTGATTGCTGAAGCACAGACACCTTTACTAACAGCAATGCCTTTCCTTGAGGGTTTTTCTTATTCTCTAGGACTTCTTTTGTGACACTTACAAAACATGATTTAACCCTTAGTCAAGATTTAAAACAATGTGACTATAAATTGTAAACCTAATAAAACCCTAAACATAAAAATACTCAGTGTACAAAGCAGTACAAAAACAGTAAAAGCAATCATTTTTTTCAGGAGGTAGTGCCCCATGCACCTTAGATGCGGGGACTCTTCCCCACCCTCATAATATGCATCATCTTCTCTTGAGTTGTGAGACTTCACAACATTGAACAACACCTATGCAAAGAGATGGGGCAGCATTCTAAAGTTACAACATTGTGACGTGGCTAAGCAGTATACAATAAACAGTTGTGGTCTAGTTTACCATTTAAGCATCAACCTATGATGTCATTTCCATTTCTGTATCTAGCTCCTCAGATCTTCTAGGACTAATACAAGAAATGTCTCAGCTTTTGTGCATTTAATGGCCTTATACATGATTGTGGGATGAATCCTGTGTAACATTCTTCCTTATAGACTCAGGCATTTTGTAATGATGTTGAAGTATGCAAATGTAGGAACATTAATGAGAAATAAATATTCTGAGCTATGTAAGTATAAATTCAGGTTAGAAAAAAAATTCTGTGACTGTTATAAAAGTTTCCTAGCTTACAAAGCAACATTGAATGGTAAAGTATCTTGCAGTGATAATCTGATTTAAATAACAAACAGAGATCATCTATGGAGTATGGTGACAAATATACACTACCCACAGAAACATGAGTATTTTTTTCTAAGAGTAAAACAAACAAAAAAAATGGGCAGAGATTGAAAGATTTGAAGACCATAGCTGAACTGAGTCTGGAAGTTAGTTTAGAGGATTAAGGAACTGTTAACAGCCTATTACCTATGGTTTAGTGGTGCAAGGTTTGATTCCCTTAGCTTTCATTGTCAAATTTTGTGATTCTGAGCAAGTCACTTAATCAGAAATCACTCCCAAGCTAAGTCTAAAAAATGTCCATGGAAATCAGGGCTGTACCCTGGACATTGAATAAATAAATAACCAGAGACTGAAATAATGCTTAGTACAAAGATATTATGTGCACTGCTTTAACCCCTGTACATTTTATGTGGTAAAATATTTTTTTCAAAACTGGTGCAATCTGTTATTAGTAAGGCCAGTACTTACAAAAAATAATCAATATAGTGAAGCAATAGCAGCAACCGTTCTTTAGAATTTATTTTATTGCTGTTCTAAGGCGTAAGACTTTTACATTATTTAAAGTACCTATACATTTGTGTTACCATTGTAAAAAGTGCATTTGCTTCCATTCCTGCTGTTCTTACAAATGTCCATAGTGCCAGCTAGATGCATATACTATATAAATACAATACCTACATTTCAGATTTAAATTAATAAATAAAATTGTTTAAAACTGGCAGTGAAGGGCAACTTGTGTTATAATGCCAACAGTGTCTATTGTTTCTTATTTGACATCTGTAGGAAGTGAAATACACAGATGATAATGATGAGACTGTAAAAATGCAAGTTTACTGATGGATGAAAATCATGTTGTAATACAATTAAATTTTCCCTCCAAGATTTTTATGATATTTGATGCATGCTAACTTTTCCAAAATGAAAAACTAGCTTATTATGGCTTTAACTTCAGAAATGCCAAAGGGAATCACAATAGTAAAGATGGAAAATTGTAGACTTTTAGTCACAGAGACCTGTATATTAGTTTCAAATCCACAAAATAAAAAGCCAATTTACACTGCTGGAAGTTGACATAAAATGCAAAACACTTCTTAACACCATATTTGGCTGATAAAGCAGAAACAGGAAAAATACTTTTTTGTCGGCGTGAGGTCTGTGAATAGAAGGTCTGAAGAAGTATAGAGTTCAGAAAACGTTGGTACATAGACAAAAGTACCAACTGCTTGTTTTATTAAACTCAATAAAAAAGTATTTTCCTATTCCTCCTTTATCAGCTGAAGTTGATTTTAACAGGTACTATATGTTAGCGTTTAAAGTATTTACATGGTATTGCTAGAATACAGATGCAGTGCCTAGCATGTCTCACTTTCCCCTGTTACATTCATAATATTGCAACATGCATCTTTTCTTCCTCAGTCTAAAGGGTTAAGGGCAAGGCTATGAGCAGCTACCAGCCTTCCTCCTGTAGTCCTGGATCTACTTCCCTCAGCCTCTAGTTACAAACTGTGTGACACAGGAAGTTCTGAATTTGCAGAGTGTTTGAATTTGTCAAAAGTGTACACTATGTTTTAAAAATGGCACTTTGACAAGGACAAAAGAAAGAAATACACTTTGTTTATTTTAAAAGCTACTCATCTCTTCTTTAAGTAGTGGCATCCTTGGAGCTGATTTTATTAAGTGGGAGGAAAGTGGGTGGTACAGTGCCTTATCAGGGAATTTAGAGACCCACTTCTGCATATCAAAGGTCCATTCACAGTCTCACAATCAGAATATTTTGTATTCTTGTAAGAATGCTTTCTATTTTTAGAAGACCTTGTGAATGTAAGCAAATCACTTGAGCAGACATTTCTTTCAGGCTACCCATTTAAAGAAAGGAACGTCATACTGGTGAGGTGCTTTAGTTAACATGCAAATTAAAAAGGATTGCACCAGATAAAGAACCAAGGTATAGGTATCCCTGTCTCTGCTGGCTGGTTTGCTGTCATTGTCAGTCACTCCACCAGGGTACTGCAGTGGTTTGAGTATTAACATTGGTAATCTGGTTGCCAGACTAACATGCTTTTTTTTTAAATGAAAAACATCTTTATTAAATTATCATGTATGACATAGGCCATGTTACGTTTATATAAATGACAATAAACCACAGTGACACAATCTCAGTTGCAAACATTATGAATCTGAAACTGTGCCGACACAACTGTAGCTACAAACATTATACATCACTTTTAAAATATTCAGTCATTGTTAGTCAGCCATTATATAGCTCATTCAAATCCTGCCTTTTTTAAAACCTTGTTCCTCCTCTGCATGTATTGATCCCACAGTTCCCTTTATTCCTATGTAATTTTCTCCTACCCTTTTCTAAATATCCCACTTCCAGTTGTTTTAACTCTGTTACTATATTCACTACTTCTAGTAAAGTTGGTTTAGACTTTGATTTCCATTTTCTAATAACTGCATTTTTGGCAGCCATCATAATTATTTTTCTATTGACTGTATTTTATTTTATTACATTTATTTACCTGGTAGTGTTTGACTGGGCCAGGAGCCCATTTTCTGTGGAGACCCGGAGAGAAAAGCTCCACAGTGGTACAAACAACAATTCTTGCAAAACAATACAGGCAGTATAATCGATAGAGCAATACAAGCAATAGTACAAAATAAGCAATCGCACAATACAAGTACTGGGATATTTTATAAACTAAGACAAATTAAGACAACAGAGGACAGAAGTTATGATTAGAGCAGAAACAGAAGTGGTTTAATTATTATCCAGGGGAGTGCCAAGAGCACAGCCAATGATTAAACATAATTAGATTCAGCAAGGCCTTACTATGTGTAGGCAATTCTGAGTTTGTATCATAGCTCAAAAAATAATTTCTCTACTCACTCCGTCTTCCTCACCAAGCATCTCCGAAAGAGCAGTCTGCAGGAATCTTTAAAGTCTATCAACTCATTATACTCCCAGAAAATATTTTCCCAGTTATCTCTTTCTGCTTGATCAAACCGCCAACATTTGCTGTCTACCTGACAAAATTTTTTTGAAGTCTGCTTGTGGTGTAAAAATAGCTATGTAAGCACTTCCAGTCAAAGATCCAAAATCTTCTAGGTTTTGTTGCATATTTGGAAGACATACATATACCCCCCATCATTTCTTTGTGAATTGTTTATCTAATCTCTCTTCCCAGCACTTCCTAAACTCCTCTGATTGCATCTTATAGTTATCATGCAATATTTTATATGCTCTACTAATTATTACTTTCTTAATGGCAAGACTACCATGCTTAGATCTAGCTGTGCATGTGCTGCAATGCAAGGAAAGGAAAAAGGATCCCATGACACATTTGCCAGGTACATTAAAAAAATCTGTATCTTCTTTTTTGCCAATTACTTTTTTCTGTTTGTATTATGGTCCACAAAACAGCAGAACAACAGTCGTCATAAAGGGTAAGCCTTAAAATGTTGGTTTATACTTTGACAGTGTCATAGATTTCACAGATATATTATGTTAATAAACATAACTTATTCTAGGTGGATTCTCTATTAAAGTATGTCATGCAAAATTTGTCTAACATTAACAAAAGTATACTGATTACACAGGGCCAGTCTTATGCATAGGCAAATGTCTAGGGTGTCATGCTTACTAGTTTTGCAGAGGTGCTATTTCCCTGCTTATTTATTTTTTCAAGCAATGTTTTCTTGTTCTAAAAATAAATAAATAAATAAATAAATAGATAATTCACCTCAGAAAAGAGGAAAATGTGCTCGTGAACATCTAGCGACCCAAGGGGTGATGCTCAGCTCAACTTATAATGTAAACCACGTTTGTAAACATTGCAAGATCATGGAAGTACAGACCTCACAGTGTTCAAATGTATTAATGAAGTTGTGCCGGAAAGCAACTTATTTTTTATTTATTTATTTATCTTTATTTTTTTTATCTTTCTACTACTTGAAATAAAACCAGGACATTCTACAGAGTTATGGACTTACTTTGAGGAGAGGAGTGGTGTGGTAGTGCTACTATTATTTTAAAATAAGGTGGCAGTGATCAACCACATTTTTGATAACATATTGGCTTTGTGTGATCTGCTCAATTTAACACTCATCCCTCAAAAAATCTGAGATAAATGCATCACAGAATACACAGACCTTTAGAACTACTGAGGCCTGGAATTCCCTACAAACCAAGGCTAAATAAGTGGATTTTGAAATGGGCTTAGTAACTTCCTCTGCCATGAACCCCACCTAGTCTAAAACCAGCTCTGTACATGGGTGTACACTGAAGGTTTCTGTGATGCCCCTGCACTGGTCCAGTAATCAAGGAGCCACAATCCTCACCACTAGCACTAATGAGGGGCATGCACATTGGGAAGGAAAACAAATACACACGCAGTAAAGTACAATTTCCCTTAAGAGCACACAGAAATGACAGAAAGTCCAGGGCTGGTTTATCCCTTTCTGTCCAGATTCCCAATAAGACTCTCCACTGGCACAGCTATAAGCTACAGGTCTCAGCATAGTGATCAAGCTAACCTTCAGCACCCTCTCTGTCCAACCAGTGCTTCATGTCCCTGCCCAAGTAGCTGACACACACACACTTTGAGTTATGAGTTATATAGAAACACACAGACACTCCTCAGGAAGGCTGGCACAAGTTCTCCAGCTATACCCCCATCTCTACCCAGGCTATACGGTAGAAATCACTGCCACCAACCACTAATATCAGCTACTAATAAGGCCCTTACCAAAGGGTGTCCAATTTTACTGTGCAATATTATTATTATCCAAGTAATAAGTATGACGAAAAGCAAGACTTATTGGAGTGGCTTGGACAGTATTACTATATAAAGGCAATGTACTCTAGAGTTTAAATTATCTCTACACAAAACAGCCACAGTTGAAAGGTTTAAACATATTTAATAATAAATAATAAAAACACAAGACAAATCTCCTCAATTCAACACAGTGCTAGTCAAGAGTTCAGATATCACAGAAAAATGCTTAAAATAATACTATAGAATAGTCTGACATAAATATAGAAAACAGCTAGACTAAACTTACTATTTTCTATTTCTAAGGGAAATAATGTTCTAAATAACTTACATACATACAGAGCAAAGACAGAGTACTGGTGTGTAGATGTGTTCAGGTTTAGGCAAAATCCAAAATGCCCTAATTCTGTCTCTCTGAGAAAGTCTTAACTTGATAATACTTCACTGCTTACTCATTGTAGATTACATCATTCTTGAGACTTCTCTGGTTTAATTTTCCAGGCTAACAGAAACTCAGAGTTTAACATACCTTTGTAATCTTGCACCTGCAGGATCCACAGCAATAAAATACTTATACGTGTAAAATCTAGCAATTAACTCTGGTCTCAAAACAAAAGAAGGAATGTCTTAGCTCAGACATCACGTATCCAAGTTTGAGATCAAACAGTCATACAATGCTTGCCTTATCAGCTTTCTTCCAGCAGAGTGCACTGTGGTTACATTTTTGAAGCACAGTACAATATATAGTTTAATCATAACATATAGTTCTGTTTTACATTTGTAAAACCAGTCTATGGATTATATTAATATTTACAAATCACATAGAATTATTTACAAGATTATATCTGACTGGGCTGGCAGCCTTTCAGTTTTTCAAATTTCTCCTCTCCCTGAGAACTCAAGCTAGTTTTCCAAGTGACCCTTGAGAAACATTGCTTGAGAGGGTTAGGTCTATCTGAGTATACCTTACCCCATTCCCTGTCTTGAGACCTCATCTGCATTGGCATTGCTAATCCCACTGTGGTGCTGCACTGACATATCAGATGCTTGCAACCCTAGGCTCCATCTTAGCAACTTAGCATTTTGCTGGCTGGCTCAGTGTAACCATGTTAGGGGATTGTGATCTATAACTACAACGAATTTCCTTCCATACAGATAAGGCTGAAGTTTCTACAGTGCCCACACTATGGCTAGACATTCCTTTTTTCCAGCTGCATAGCATTCTTCCCTGGGTTGGAGCCTATGACTGAGATAAACCACTGGGTGGTCTTCTCCCTCTGAAGAAATCTGGCTAAGTACAGCACCCACCCCATGTTTCAAAGCATCTACTTGCACAACAAATTCTTTGCTGTAATCTGGACTGGCTAACATGGGGTTCTCCCAAAGTTTCTTTAAGCTTCTGGAATGCCTGCTCACATGCTGTGGTCCACACTACCTTATCTGGCCTGTTTTTCCTTGTCAGGTCTGTGAGGGGAGCAGCTATGGTACTATAACTGGTGTTGAACTTTCTGTAGTACCCTGCTGTCCCTAAAAAATATCTCACCTGCTTTTTGGTAACAGGTGCAGGCCATGCCTGAATGGCTTCCACTTTGGCAGGTTCTGGCCTCATCTTACCACTCCCCACTCTATGTCCCAGGTAGGAGACCTGTGCGTACCCACCCGACATTTGCTTGGCTTAATGATCAACCCTACCCTCTGTAGTCTGCCCAGCACCTCCCTGACATGTTGAAGGTGCTCTTTCCAGGAATGGCTGTAGATGGCAATATCATCTAGGTAAGCAAGGGCAAACCCTCCTGCTCCTGCTAGGATATGATCTAATAGCCACTGCAAAGTCGCTGAGGCATTTTTCATCCCAAGGGGTATCTTTGTGAACTCATACAAGTCAAAAGGAGTCACACAGGCTGACCTCTCTCTAGTACGTGGAGTCAAGGGCACCTGCCAGTAACCCTTGGTAAGATCAATGGTGGTAAGATATTTAGACCCACCCAGCTGCTCTAGGGCTTCATCTGTCCTAGGTATGGGGTAAACATCTGACTCTGTGTGACTATTTAATTTTCTGTAGTCCACACAGAACCCAGTGATGCCATCCTTATTTGGCACCAGTACCACTGGGGAGGCCCAGGGACTGTTGGACTCTTGAATTACCCCTAGTTCCAACATTTCCTATAAGGGGCCTGCCTAACAGGCCTTTGGGGTCCTGTATCTACCTGGTGCTGCACCAGGTGGGTGCACCCTGGTTTCCCAGTGAACATGTCCCCAAACTCCTGTAACACTGCTTAGATTTCTCGAACCTGGGTAGGAGATAGCTGCTGGGACACTGCTACCCCTTTCACTAAGGTGTCAGTCCGAACCTCACTGAGGATATCAGTCACCAGATCTCTCTCAGACTCCTCCTGCAATCCACTGCAAATACTCAGCACAAGGGCCTCCCTATCATGGTAAGGTTTCATCATGTTAACATGGTACAATTTGTGCCCCTGCCTCCTGCCTAGCAGTTCTACCATGTAGTTAGCATCACTTACCTTTCTTACCACCTTGTAGGGTCCCTCCCAAGCTGCTTGCAGCTTGTTTTATCTAACAGGAATGATAATCATTACCTGCTGCCCTACAACATACTCTATAGCTCAAGCATTCCTGTCATACCAGACCTTTTTCTGTTGTTGGGCTTCTGCCAGGTTTTCCTGGGCCAAGCCCACGAGTTCCCTGAGCCTTGTCCTCAGGTTTAGGACATTTGCCACAACAGATTCCTTGTGAGAGTCACACTTACCTTCCCGCTCATCTTGGATTAAATCTAGAGGTCCTCTCACCCTGTGCCCATACTACAGCTCAAAGGCTGAAAAAACAGTGGATTCCTGGGGAACCTCTCTGTAAGCAAACAACAGATGGGGCAAATATTTGTCCCACTCACTCTTAAACTGGTCTGCAAATGCCCGTAGCATGGATTTGATTGTAGAGCTGAACCTCTCGACAAGACCATTAGTCTGGGGATGTAAGGGGGTGGTCTTCAGGTACTTCACCCCACAGTACTTCCACAGACAAGCGAGCAGGTCTGACATAAAATTGCCACCTCTGTCAGTCAGTATTTCTTTTGGGAAACCTACCCTGCTGAAAATCTCTAGCAAAGCATTTGCCACCTTATCTGCCTCAATGGAGGACAAAGCCACTGCCTCAGGGTATCTTGTAGCATAATCTACTCTACTACCACTAGGATATACTTTTTCCCTGTGGAACTTGGGTTACTCAGGGGCCCCACAATATCCATAGCTACCCTTTGAAATGGCTCATCAATCACAGGAAAAGGCATCAAAGGAGATTTTACCTTGTCTCCTGCCTTGCTTACCTTTTGGCACTGCTCACAGGTCCTGCAGTACCCTGTTACATCTCTGGAAATTCCAGGCCAATAGAAGTTCAGCATAATACATCTCGTTGTACGTTTTATGCCCCTATTACCTCCAAACGGAATATCATGGGCTATGGCTAGAAGCACCAGACGGTAGGCTTTAGGCACTACCAACTGCTGTATCCTCTCACCTCCTAGCCCTCCCTCAGGGGTCCACTCTCTATACAGTAACCCTTTATCCCAGTACACAGATCCCCCCCCGAGAATCAGCTGCCTCACTAGCTACCTGCCTCCGGCCTTGTAATGTAGGGTCTGAGAGCTGAGCCTGTCTCAACTCTCTCTTTGTAACCCTTCCCAGCTCCCCTTCCACAGGAATTCTGGCATCCTCTGACAGTGGTGCCTCACTGTCAGCCTGGGTACTACTACTACTCACCTCTACCTTTGCAGTCACTCTGTCCAAGGGAACATCAGTACCCACAAGCTTCTGTGGCTCACCTTCAGTCTCACTGCTACAGAGTAACTCCCTCTATGAAGTAACCACCTCACCAGTCCTGGCTGCAAGCATGTGGTCTGACTGGGTCTCCCCCAGGCTACCAGACCCACATGCTTGTCTCCAAGCCTGACTGAGTGTAACTGCCCAAATTTATTCCCTATCAGGACATCTGCAGGGATAGCCTCAAACACAAAATATATATTAAACTACGTTTCTAGCCCTGCAGGTACAGTGCATTTATTTTCTTTTTGATATCATCAAACACTTCCTTTTCCCCCCTCCCAGTCAAAGTGAACCCTAGCCAAAGGTATTTGGAATAGGGTCCCTCCTAAAGCTCTGACTGGAGTAGACTGCCCAGGCAAGTGGTGCTTCTCTGTAACCATTGCAGGCTTCAAAATGGTTATGTCAGAGGCTGTGTCTCTCTTAGCAATGGCCTCTTTGCCATTCACTATGATAGGATATAACCTCTGGTTGTAGTTTCTTACCCTTGTTGTCTCAAGACAACTTACTCTTGACATTTTGTCCTTCCCACTTACTGGTTCCTTCACCTTTTGTTCCCCATCTTGCCTCCATGGACATCTGTATGTCACATGGCTCCACTGGTTGCATTCAAAACATTTAACCCTAGGTCCTGGGTGTGTACCTGGACTAGTAGCTTCCCCTCCTACTGTCCTACTGGGAGATTCTATTAGGGCAGTCTGGGCTGCCAACCATGGGTTCCTTTAGACTGATGAGCAGTACGGGGGTTCCTTTCCTGTGCAGGGATTCCCTGCTTGCTAGGCATAGGTCTCCCTTCTTCCCAACTCATCTGAAGTAGCACATTGTCTAACCAGATCCTCATGTCCTCAGGCAAAGTGCTAAGGGCTTGTTCCCTCACCAAAAGGTCTTCCAGCCCTTCAGAACTGGTGACCTGACATCCACTCACCCACCTATGAAAATAAGTGCTCAGTTCAGCAACATATTCACACACACTTTCATCTGTCTTGCGTCTATGCTCACTGAACTTTTTCCTATAAGTTCCAGGTGTTAGCTTAAAAAATTCTAACAAACAATTCTTAACAGCAGTATAATTTAAGAAATCGTCTGACAGTTTGGAAAGTACATTTACACCTTTACCATGGAGTAAGGGGGTCAGGAACTGTACCCATAGCCTTTGGTCAACATCATACTGTTTACATACCCTCTCAAACTTATGAATGAAACTATCAAAATTATCCCCCTTTGTAAACTGTGGAAGACATTTACTGACCTTTTGTGCTTCTGGGGTCCAGTTACTCTCTTCCCCATTACCTCCATGACTCTAGCAAAGAGTCAGCATCTCCTTTCCATGCTGTGTCTGCCTCTCCTTCTCCTCAGCTTCCAGGCATAGCAGTTTCTCACCCTCCTCAGCTTGTAGACATCTCAGTCTCTCTGTTACTTCTATTTCAAATGCCTAGCCTCCAACTCAAGTCTCTTTAGCTCCAGATGGATTTTTAAGTTCTCTGCAGAAAGGTTGAGCTGTCCATTCTCTGAGTGTTCTACATCTCCATGGCCAGTCTGATCATCCTCCTGATTGCTGTTTTCTGATGCAGCTGTGATGAAAGTTGCAATCATGTCTGCCTTAATCAGGTTTCCATGTACCAGTCCTTTAGCCTGGCACATCTCAGCCAAATCGCTCCTTGTAAGCTTGCCATACTCCTCTGCTGACATGCTTGCCTGCTCTCCCTGAGTAATTAAGCTAACAAAAGAAATAAAACAATTGTGATCTGAACTCTGAATATTCACTGCATGGCTGATTTAGAGTACAAAAACACCTTCAGTGATCACCGTACACAAGCTACAGGAATTCACTATCCACACCACTACAAGCCAGTTAGCATGTGCCAAACAATTAATATGGTGGTGGGGATATCCCACCACTGCCAACCAATTAGTATGTGATGCCCGTGCCCTGGCCCAGTAATCAAGGAGCCTCAGTCCTCACCACTAGCACCAATTAGGGGCATGCACATTGAGAAGGATAACAAATACACACACAGTAAAGTACAGTTTCCCTTAAGAGCACATAGAGATCACAGTCAGTCTGGTGCTAGTTTCTCCATTTCTCTTCAGATCCCCAATAAGACTTCTCACTGCTTGGACAGAGGGAGTGCTGGAAGGACTTGGCTTGGAGCCCTGGCTAAGGACTCCACTCTATAGCTGTTCAAGTGGGAAGTCTTATTGGGGATCTGGAGAGAAAGGGAGAAAACAGCCCCGGACTGACTATGATCTCTGTGTACTCAAGAGAAATTGTACTTTACTGTGTGTGTATTTGTTATCCTTCCCAATGTGCATGCCCCTCACTGGGGCTAGTGGTGAGGATTGAGGCACTTTGATTACTGGGCCAGGGCACAGGCATCACAGCTTCTGTACTTGTGTGGGGGATTGGGACAATATCATAATTTCTTTACCTCATTCCCACCAGTACAGCTCTTTTGAGTGTGCACCTTTAACTCTCAGTGGGTGTGGCTTGAAACTTTAAAAAATGAAGTTATGAGATTACAGTTTTAACAAATATGACAGAGGTCAAATATCAATGCAATTGTGTTTTCCATCATGTATGCCTCAAGATAAAATATGCTGATACCTTGTATGTAGCATGGTTTTGGAATTATTCATGCAAATATGAACAAGCAAAATTTGATACCTAGAGGCACCGTAGAAAGTAACTGCAGAAATGCCTGGAGGTGCCCTCAGCTGTGATATTCCTCCCAAACCTCAGCAGTCACTGTATCTTGTGTTGGGCTGGGAACAGTGTGGTCATTATTTCTCTAACTTCCATCACAAATTTCAGAGAGGTGCATAGAGGATTGCTATAGTTTGTATAGTAGCACCGTACAGTTTCTAGAAATAAGTTGTAAACATTTCTATAATAATTTTTTTCATTTTCCTCACAATCACACAGTCTGGTGCATATATAGATGGCTAGCTTTTGGGGGTGAGTAAATAAGCAAGCCATTTATATCAGTTTTACAGTGTGTGTGTGTGTGTGTGTGTGTGTGTGTGTGTGTGTGTGTGTGTGTGTGTGTGTGTGTGTATATATATATATATATATATATATATATATATATATATATAAATATATACACATATATTATCTTCTGTCTGTCTTTTCAGTTTTGTCCCAGTCTGACATCAGAAGGTTACACAGAAGGTGGTTACCATTTGGGAGTAGAAGATGAAGAGGCATGCTGTGTATACATATGACAGCAGAAGCTTGAAATATGACTGTTTACATTTATGCCTTAATTTTATTCCCAATTTAACACAAGATGGGGACACACTGAAAGTGACTACCTAATTTGTGGTAGAGAGTTGAGGCAGGTACTATTCCCAGATATATGTATCCTCACTAACATTTGCTTTCTCATGTTTATTGTGAAGTGGTATTTGGTCAACTCTGAGCATTAACATTTGGATACAACTTATTGTTTCCTTGAAACAAAAAAGTAGGATTGAATTTCTGTTCCATACATTTTTTGTTCAGGCCATCACTGGATCAAACGTTGGTAAAAAGTTCTGAAATTCACATCAGGGCATCTATAACGCTATGGCTACTGGGAGCCTAGCAGCCCCTGCTTAATTTAGTAGCTACAGTGTATCCTTGGTCAGTTAGGATCTACTGTAAGGATATAGGAAAAAGCAGAGTTGATGAGTAAGACTGAATTTCTTAACATAATCTTGTTCAGGCCATCACTGGATGAAAATGTTTAAAAAACTGTAACGTGAATATCAGAGCATCTAGAAACCTCATGGCTTAATACTGTTATTCCCATTCAGTTATTACGGTTTAGTATTGGCTAGTTAGGATGTGCTGAAAGGATGCAGGAAAAAACACAAAGTTGAAGGCTAAGACTAAATGTGTTTCTTTGATCATGGTTTGTTAAGGTGATCATTGGATGAACAGGCTGCTTAAAGAACTCTAAAATACATCTTGGAGCATCTAGAAACCTCATGGCTTCTGAGAGCCTAGCGGCTGCCAGACCCTCATCTTAACACAATAATTTTCACTGCAATTATTACAGTGTAGTCTTGCTTTGTTAAGGTGTGCTGAAAGTATGTAGGTGAAGACTAAATTCATTACTCTGATCATGGTAATGTTCAGGCAACCATTTGATGTAAAGTTTTTTTTTAACTCTAAAATGCATTTTGGGGTTTCTAGAAACCTTATGGCGTCTGAGGGGCTTGCAGCACCAGAACCCAGGCTTAATGCAGGTGTTTCCATCATCGTTGTCAAAGTGCAGTTTTGCCCGGATAGGACATGTTGAATGACTGACCAAATAATTGAATAACTGCAGGAAACAATGAGGAGTAATAAAAACTGTGAGAAAAAGGGAGAAAAAACGTAATCTGGATAGTGTGAGTAGACCATGATGGCTGGCAGTGTGGGTGGGGGGGGGGGTGCCAGTTTAGCGAAGTCTGACCTTGTGATTACAGATTCTACATAGACTAGATGTCTAGATGTGAGTGTCAAAAAGGGGATTACAGAGAAAAAGAAAGCAGTTAGTTCTTGTATTCATTGTATAACGTTAGCAAATTAAAAATTATTGCAGTATATGTGATTAGACAAGTTCACCTCCCTAAAGGATACTAATAGAAGAACCACTAAAACATTTTCTAGTGTTCATTATGTCATGCTGATAGCGTAAAATGTAGTTCATAAAGTAAGAAAACAACTTAGGCATTTTAAATAAATAATTTCTTGCATTTAGATATCTTCAACTGATTTTCCATTTTATTATTCTTTGATAGTATTTGTCACAGTAGTTAACACAGATTGTATCCGCCTTTATAATGCAAACCTTATATGGAGGCCTGTTTGAAACTTCTCTTGCTTTGGGAAAAAATATAAGGTCATAAGGAATGAAGTGTGGTATCAGGGTGCAATAAAGCAGCAAATAAAGTATTTCATATCAATGTGGCAAAAGGCCAAGCTGAGCAAAAATCCTCTGGGCAATGGAGCATGTCAGCTCAAAGAACTGGAACTAGAATATATAACCAGCTGGAAGACATAACCATCATGATCTAATACATGGGAAGAAGGTGGAAACACTGCACGTTATGGCAGTCCACAGCAGCTTCCAGCCAATAGCTGACCTCCCACCTGCAATAGACCATTTTCAAAGCATCAGGTGGTGTTTATGTTGTTTCTCATGCATATGCTGTCAAGAAAACAACATTGAGCTCTAAGAATTATAACCTGCATTTTTTTAAGTACTGAGCTGATGGAACTTTGACAAATATATTACAACATACTATAATGACTATCTTTCTTTTTATGACTTTTTATCACTACAGCTTTTAATACACTGTCTACTACAAAGGCATATTTACACTACCACACTACATAGCTAGACCACATATGTAACTGTTACAAGCCAGGCCTGTTAGAAAAAGTTGATTTTATTAAAGGTAGACAAGTATGATTTTACAGGATGTTAGCATTCTATAGCATTTATTTTATTTATTTATTTTACATTTGTTATCTGGGTAGTGTCTGTCTGGACTAGTAGCCCGTTTTCAGAGGAAACCTGGGGAGAAAAGCTCCATTAAAAAAAAAACACATTAACAACAAGCAAAGAATGCAGAAAAGATTATAAAATATTACAAAAAATGACAAGAAAAAATTTACAGTTGAAACAGTCACAAGAAAATTCAGGTAGGTGAAAGAGACAATAAAAGGTGGCTATCTAAGATGATTAATACAGATGATATTGGTTACAAGTTTGATAATAAATATTTCAGCAGCATGGACTAGATAACAGTGACTATGCAGAATATAAATTTTGGAGAAAAAGAAAAGTGCTAAACAAAGTTGATTAGTCAGATAACACATAACATGGAGGTAGTAACATAGACACAGAAGAAGACAGTCTGTGGAATTTTGGAAAAAGTAAGGAACTAGCCTGGAGTTCAAATAACATAAAAAGCAGATGGTGGATAAATAATACGGAACTGCCCTTAACTAAATGTAACCTCTATGATGTGCTGCAAAATAGACTGTCATAAATAGCAGCTGTGGAGCCTTGTGCTCAGGCAAATGTTTACAATTTGCAATGCATATAAGGAGTCATAAATTACCTAAACAAATACACACTGTGTATGTTACGTGACTATGACCTACCACTGAAATTTCAAAATGCATTTGTGTTTTCTATCTTACAATGTTTAATATGATATAATCTTAATAAAATAAAGATTTATCATTCAGGTTTCCTATGGTAGAGTGATAAAATAATGATTCATGCATAAGCGGGATATAGTTGCAAAGAAAAAATACAGTGGTTCAGAGCAAGTGGTATTCATTTGCAGACTGAGAAGCTATAATAACTAGGGGTTTACGAACTTACTACCTGTTGTGACATTATGCCTTTATGTGCATCAGACCACTGCATGTGCTGCATAACTGAATAAAATCAAACAACAGGTGAACAAAAAATGGTGGTGCAGTACACTTTGCTAAGATATGACTGCTGTTTATAGACATTAGGGTCACCTTGTTGCTTTTAAGGAAGGCAACCTCCTTTGCTTTTATATGGTAAAGATGATGTAAGTGTTCATTGTTCATACAATTGTTGATACATTTATTTATATTAACTGCACATAATATGATAAAATGATTATAAGGTATAGTTTGGTGATAGTATATGAAATGTCTGTTCTATTGTCAGAGTGCATTACGGCCTACAGTTTGTAGGCATGAATGACTATGCATTTCTTCATTATCTGCAATAGTTTGAGATTATCTGTAATCTAGTTCATTAACAAGGATCTCATTTTGATTCCATTGCAAAATTTATGGAAAAACAAAACGAGAAAGCTCAGTCTTAAATGTTTAGTAATAATTGTTCACATACATTACCTTCTAGATGGGTTAGAAATACCTGAACAATGCTGGTGAACATGCATTAAAAATGAATGAATTATGTAATTGCACAAATATAATCCCTAGACTGTGGTATACCTGAAGGGTTAGCACTTTAGGTACTGTCGATAATTGCAGTCCTATTTTTCATGGGTTCCATTCACTCAACAGTTCTTTTTCTGTAATACCCACCTTGGCTTCTCTTAGACATTTATGCTTTTGTTAAACAGAACTTCTGTAAGGGTGTGTCTGCGTTACAATATATAATCCATTAAAGCCACAGATGACTATGCATTTCATTATTCACAATATGCATTTCATTATCCATAATACTTTAAGACCATTCCATGTAATCTAGTTCATTAACAAGGATCTCATTTTGATTCCATTGCAATACTTATTGAAAAACAAAATATGTAAGTTCAGTCTTACATGTTTAGCAATAACTGCTCATGTAGATTAACTTTTGGCTGAGATAGAAATATGTGAATAATACAGGTGAACATGCATTAAAAATGAGTGAGCTATGAATTAAACTTGTTTACAGCAAATGTGCACATGCAATCCTTAGCCTACAGTACAGCTGAAGGGTTAGCACTCTGGGTACTCTCAGTAGTTGGAATCCTATTTCTTGTGGGTTCTTTTCCCACAGCAGTCGATTCTCACTGCTTCTGGTAGACGTTTATGCAAGTTTTGTTAAACAGAACTTCAGTAAGGTCATCTCTGTGGTGTAATACAAGATCCATTTATCCAAGCACTTTGAGACAATAACTATGCCACATATGCCATCGCAACCTGTTTATTGACAAAATGTGTATTTTACAGCATTATTAACTGAAATTCTGTTACATTTCACACAGCAGATATTGAACATTCACTTACATTTATTAAAACCCTTGTAAATCATTGCAATAATACGAGCAGTGTTGACCACTCACCCTTAAAGGAAACAAGCGGCATTATATCCTCCTCTCACTCAATCCTAAAAGTATGAGCCAGCATATCTCAGCTCACCTCATAAGCTAAGAAGGAAATGGGAACAGAAGAGAGGTTCACCCCAAGATGCTCTTCTACCCCTAGAGCTACTTCCATTGAAGGCAAAAGATGCACATCCAATATACAACCAGCAAGAAATTTTATTAAAAGAATAAATAATCGATGAACATTTGTATTTTTGTGAACTTAAATGGCAGCTTAGGCTGAATGCCATGAATAGGCTTGGTCTGAATGTTGCTTGTTCAGTAAATTCTGTTTTAAAGTTGAAATATTTTAATGCTCTTTCATGTTAATTTTATTTAATGTTATTTAATTATTTATGGCAATTGGCAATTATTTTTAATTAATTGATTCATCAGTTTTATTGGGTATGGTTTATCACATGATTGTAGGATTTTGTATTTGTATGAATATGTTTTTTTTTTCATTTTAATGGTTCTGAAGAAGTTCTAAAATCATAGAACAGAAGCGCGCAACCTTATTAGTAAAATTTCCTGCTGGTTGTATAGTTGTTGTGTATCCTTTGCCTTCACTGAAAATAGTTCTTGGTTTGTTTTGCTTCGTTTTTGGTTCCTAGTGTGTTATAATAACTCTTCTAGACCTACCAGCCTGTACCCAGGCTATTCCCCCTTTCTCTATCATAACTGACGAACAACATTCCGTAAATTCAAGGCCATATGTACATTAAACAAATCCAAACTTATATCTCTTAGATGTTTTCTATCATTTCTATACCAGACTCAATCCCTGTCTTTGAACTCTCAATGCTTAATCATCAGTACACCTAACTCACCTAATGTCCTCGACACTCTGTGATTAACAATACATCTAGCCTTCGATAAAGCTGCAAGATGAGCAGTCTGCTTCCACACTAGTCTAGGTATGATCTTGGACCACACTATCACTATTTGTGGATACTGTTGTCTTAGTTTAACTAAATTCTCAACCAACAATTATCTTTTAGGTAACCAACCTTAATCATTGCCCCTAAATGCATGATCAAAATCTTTGGAACCCCCAATGCTACTTTTAAAAAAATAATTGATGCCAAAGTAATCCTCACTAAGCAACCTTCCAATTTGCCTTTGAAAGCCCCAACATACTTCATCCAGGCAACACACTGCTCCCTTTTCTGCCCCAAAATACAAATTAGTGCTCCAAGATAACTACACTGCCATCTGAAAAAATAAACAAATTAATACTTACCAACTCTTTATCTTATCCATTACACATAAGCTCTAGAAGCCCAGCATCACATTTTTTTAATGACTTCTATCAACTTCCCCCACTCTGCCATGTTTGCCACTCTGCCAGTCTGAAAAATATGAGCAGAAAACCTGTTTCCATGCACACCTTGGGAATCTAACACTTGACGCATCATACTAATAAACTGGAGTGTTGTTATCGCTCTACCATGATTAGAACGAAAAACCAAATCTGCATCCTGTTGCCCCAAAATTCTTCTTAACTGTTTCATCCAACCCACTGGGCATTGCAACCTTTCACCTTCCTGAAGCAATATCACTGGCTTACCTCACCCTGTCTGATCAGTCTTTGATTTCCTGAGCTAAATTAATAGCACAGCATCCAACGCATACAGTTCATTCAATTTCAGTGCACCTGGCACTTCTCCCACTCTAAAAACTCTCGTGTACATTTTATTTTTTTATTTTATTTATTTATTTAATGTTTGTTGACCGGGAATGTCCGACTAGGTTCCACAGAGCCTGTTTTCAGCGGAGGCCCAGGGAGAAATGCTCCAGATGTACATAAGCACAACCAGAGCTGAATAACTAGTGTGTTCTGATGCATGACTCGATAACAGCCAAAACCCCTTTGACAAACCCTAAGCACATTTCTGGTCCAGAAAACAGCCATCATTCTGCTCTCTTAGAGTGTCGCATCCTTTCAACATTCTCACTACCAACCACTCTTTTGTAACATTATCCAAACTGGCCAACCTTACTGCCATGCTAAGAGCTGACAAGTGAACCTTAATTGTTCTCACTGCCTCCCCTAGTGACCATCTGTACACTAAATAATGCAAGACTAGCTCCACTGGCCATCTTCTGTGCTACACTGGCAATTGACTAACAAATCTTAAAAAAGCAGTTAAGGATGAGTTAAATGCCTTCCATGTAGACTTGGCCCAAGGTCATTGTATTAAGTATCCCATTGTGGATCTCTAATATTCCACACTTTGTATAGAATGCCTAATGGCCTTGCTGTTGGCACCAATGTCCAAAACCTTGAAAACTGAAACCAAGAGAGGCTATCAGCTATCTGATTAACCGTGCCTGCTACATGCCTTGTTAAAAAAGTAAAATGAATTAGTAAACTTTGCAACACAAGTTTCTGTAAAACCAACAATACCAATGGGGATTTAGCCGTTTTCTTAGCAAGCACTTGCACTACAGCCTTGTAGTCTGAGTAAAACATCATCCTTCATTTTATCAGCTCACTCTTCTACACAAGTGCTGCCACCCAAATGGTCAAAATCTCCAAACAGACCACATTCTTCCTACTTTCATCTGCCCATCCTTCTGGCCAATGAGCTGCAAACCTTTCTTCTTCAAAAAACCTCCCAAGCTATGTGCCCCTGCCTCATCAGTGAATAAACTCATCTCCTTTTGAGAAACCTAGTTTCTCCACCAAAATGACAAACCATTAAAACAATCCAAAAATGATGCCCACAGTCTCAAGTCCTCCTTAACTAACTTTGCAATACAAACCCAGTGATGCTTGCTCTTGCCACGCTTTAATAAATAGGCAACTGACCTACAAAATGTTCTGCTGGGACTGAAGGCCTTACATTAAAAGTTCAATAAACCTAACAGCTCCATCACATCCTTCATGCTAACTTTCTCCCTCACTTGCATATAACCAATCTTCTCCCGCAACTTCACAACTTGTGCTGCAAGCAAAATTTAGTAGTGTAGTTAGGGCAGGTGAGAGGGGCAACTACTATGGGCACAAAATGTTGGGGGGCACGATCTGCTGATCCCGATCTTTAATGCAGTACTGGCTTTTAAAATTTGGTATTGCATTTGCAGTCAAACCTGAGTGCTGTAGTGCTCTCTGTGTGGTTTGAACTCCAACAAATGCTGGCTGGCTACATTGTAGCAGGCAGTTTGCTACAGTTTAAAAAAATGAGATTTCTTTTTTTTTTTAACTAAAGCATGAGTGCTATAGTGCTCCACACAGGAAGGGTGTGTTGAAGGAGGATGGGGGCAGGGAAACAGAAACAGGACCTGAGTGGCTATAGCAGGAGGGAGGGGGGCATGTCATGCATATAGCTACCTGATTGTTTTTTCTTTTTTTTTTTTTGGTCCTGAATACAAGAGCTGTGGGGGGTATAGATCTAACTGTGATTGGCTTATTATAGTGGATGAAGTACTTTTTTTTTGCTGTTCACTTAAACAGCTGTAGGGTGGGGTGCTGGTTGAACCAGCTATGATTCTGTCAGAATATACTGTTTTCTGCATCTAACATCAAACCCAAAAATGTCAATGTCTTACTGGAACCTTCTTGCTTTGTATGTGCTTACAGGACCCCTATTTTGTCACACATAGTAGTAAACTCAACCAACGCTTCCCAGGTCCCCGTTCATGTCTGCCCCAATTAACAGAAAATCATCCATATTATTAACTGCTTTCTGCTCTCCCACATACTGTTGCTGTATCCACTGAAACAAATAGCCACATTTCTCAAACGTAGCACAAGCAACTACACAACCTATTGGCATGGCCTTATTGAAATAAAATTTTTCATTCGTGCACATGCCTAACAGTGGTCAGTCATCTGACCTCAATGTCAGCAAACAAAAGGCAGAGTCAATATCCAGTTTCACAAGCCATGGATTTTCAAACTACCTGATAATCCTAACCACATCACTGAGGGGTGCAACTGCACCTGCGTATCTGCCTTACCAATGTAATCAGTAACAGAATCCTTTCTTGGGAACAATAGATGATGAATCATCCAAAATGTCCCTTACCTCTTCCTGGGTACCAAACCCAAGGGGGACACCATGTAAGAATCAAGCAGAGGTTCCACAAATGGACCTAGAATCCTACCCACCCCGACTTTCTTGTCAGTCAATACTTGCAATATCTCTTCCTTGTCTATAGTGGATCATAAATTCTTACACAATTTATTGCTCTCTCTAACTGCAGATTTAATGGGAAAACCATACTGGAAACCATGTGCAACTTCCTTCACCATGTTAGAACTTGGATAGAATCCTCAAAATGAATCAGAACCACTTTAGGCTCAATTATTTCCCCTACCCCTAATATACTGTTGATCCATAGCTGCCTGCCCAGTCACCTCCTGAGCCAAACCAATGGACTGGCCCACTCCACCTTCCTTGTGGCAACACTTTTGGGCAGCATGTGTTTCCCTACATGTACAGCATATGTGCTTAAAATGGCATACTGGCCAGGCACACTTACCCCAGTTAAAGGGCCATGAAGTCCCTGCTCTATCTCCTCACTCCTTCCCAAATCTCAGCAGACCAACCACCATATCCAGCATGGTTGCCAACCAAATGTCAGCATGCTTGACATCCCACCACAAAGTCTTATCTACCACTTTCCTCTTCTGAAAATCATGATCATACTGCAACCATGCATTACCTGGCTGCAACTGGTGCTGTAATCATTAGAAATGGAATGCCTGTGAAATATCCTTCTCCAATATAACTGCCATGTAATGCGCAACACCCAGTGTCCAATTATTCCATTTTTGCACCTAGAACTTATCCTGTCTTATCCTACCTAAAGCCACCAGTGCTGTCAACAAATCCTTTGTCCCTGGCATGTCCACATCCTCTAACCTCTGCATTCCATTAGCTTCAATCATTTCAAACACATCAGTGTACTCCACTCTCCATATCTTCTCTTTTACCGATGATGGGGTAATATGAGGGGTTATAAAAAACAGAACTGACTGCCAAAAAGACTGCATGGAAAGCCATTCCCCTGGTTAGGAATCTAACGCCTGACTTACAACCCCTGTTGAAGGCTCCTGCCTAACCTTGTCAAATAGTTGTTCCATTTCAGGTGAACCTCCTGTGGCTTCTTCTACTCCTATCTGGCTCCTAACATCTTGTATTTGTTCTTCAAACCTTAGCAAATCTCACCCATCACACTCTAGTTCATCCCTACCTTCCAATAACTCACCTGCATGCTCTATCTCCACATCATGATCTAACGATATTTATTTATTTTTATTTTTTTTATTTTACATTTGTTGACTGGGCTAGTCCAACTGGATGCATGTCCATTTTCAGTAGAAGTCCTGGGAGATAAGCTCCAATTAAGCTAATAAATCAAGAATTAAAAATTAAATACATTGTTGAAGGAGATTAACATCAAGAACTTCACTACAAAGTTTAGTAAAACAATACAGTACTACAAGAAGCATATTTACATGGTAAAGGGTTTGAAATTAATCACGTAGAAGACTAGGAAAAAAGAACAGATTCAAACTAATTATTAAGGTTGTTTCGAAGTATTACACTCAAAGTGAAAAAAAGTTGGCATGTATACATGATGGAACACGTGCTCACAGCAGGATGATTGTTATAAAGTACATACTCGGAGGTAGTTACCAGAAAAGACTAGACTAGAATCAGAGTAAAGGAAACTTACTAGAATGCACATTATCAGTAACTGATGGCATTCACTGATCTGTGTGTTGTACACCTTACACCACTGGTGCTGCCCTCTGTCTGGCACATTTCTGCCTGCTTGCCTCAAACTAGGGATCCACCTCCTTCCACTTCCATCATCCTCTGGTCTTGAAGCCTGCCTCCTCAATGGGGGCTAAAGACCCTGAACTAGATGATCCTTCGGCTTCCTTAAACAGCTCTTCCAACTGTGCTACTGTATGAGCCTTCATTAATGGCAATGCCATCTGCAACATAAAATAATGACCTAGCACAACACCCCTTTGAATTATATCTTGCTACCCACCAAAACCTATCCTGTGATCTTAAGTAACTCAGGACTCTTTCGTCTAAGCTCCCTCCTTCTATTCTTCCACCTCCTGCCCCACTGAAACCCTACTTTAACAGAACTGCCTCAGAAGGATTCCTTAATATATTTACACACACACACACACACACACACACACACACACACACACACACACACACACACACACACACATATATATATATATATATATATATATATATATTGATTAAAAATTTGATAGTCAAAATAGTTGAAACCGTAACACCTTAACACAATCCCTAGTCACCACACCTTGTCCCATACTTCCTATTGTTGGTTACACAACACAAACACACACCCATTGGAATGCTCTCTCTCTCTTTTTCTTTTGTTTTTTTATCTATTGGTTGTGCTTGAAAAGCCACCACCCATAAAAGACTTAGCACAACTCAATAACAACCCCTGCAATGCCAGCAAAGTCTGAGCACAGAGAATAGAATGCTCAGTTTAACCTGGTGTACCCACTACCTGAACCCAAATCATACGATAATGCCATGTTGATGTCTGTTTGGGGTGAGAACTTGAATAACTTTCAGAACAACAACAGTATGACTTTCCTGATCCAAGATTCAATAGGCAAGCCTAGCCACTCCAGCACAGCAAACACACTTGTACACTGACCACTGTCAGATCATCCAAATGTATGTGTGCATTGTCGTTCCCATTCAACACGCTCAGGACCTAGGGACAAACAGTGAGAAAACTGTGTAAGGAGCAGCTTGGGGTGCCAAAACCCAACCCCACTGATAACAAGTTGATCCAAAATCCAATATTGTCACGTGCACGTTTCCTAATACCTTTTCTTAAACATATAACATGGACAGACCAAGTCTGCCAGGAACTAGCTGTTTGCAATCTGTACTGCTTTCTAATACAGTCATTTTTTTTTTAATTATTTGAGGTATGCGTTACCCTGATAGAAATGCCCACCATGCATGCACAGCAACTGCTGAGAGCCACAACAACCCGAATTGCACTCTATGCAAGACACTTCTGAACTCAACAGTGCCTCCCATCAAAACTACCTTCATGCTCGAGATATTCTAAAACTAGGCTAATGACCCTAAAATCCCCCACCTTTTCTTTCTTTTTTTTTTTTTTTATTAAACCAAGCAAAACCTTGCATCCTGTGCCTGCAAGGCAAGACCCTAACTCACTCTCTACTCCCATATTACTTATCTACCCAGGGACAAGCGTGAAAACAAAGTAACCCTCTTTACCCTTATGGGGTCTGAACCATACCCACCCACCAGCATGGCTCATCACTACAACTGCCACATCAAGTAGCTCCAGCCAAAAAGCCACAGAACTGCCCATCCTAATGTCACATAACTGTTAACCAACACAGAGAATGTGAAACATGAGGAATGCACAATTAAGCAAAGGACTTCATACTAACCCGCAGGCCAACCACAGGAACACTCTGCCTGAGCATGCTCACCCACCAATGACAAACTACAAAATAAATTAATGCATTTAAAAAAATCACATACTCTCTTGCCTCCTAAACCCCCCTAACTCTTATCTTCAACTACTTGAACTAGGCCTACCACTGCTGGTCACTCAGGTATAGGGATGCGTTACTAACTAAAACCCACACAGAAAGGCTGAACTAATCCTATATACTAACTTTTTGCCTGCTCTACCCCTCCCATAATGATCTCACTTCTTCCCTAACCTTTTCCTTAAAGTTTAAGACTTCTTTCCCCAACTAAAGCTAGCTCCTTTCTCCTTGCAAACACCTACATAGTCCACCGCTTGTCTTCCCCACCACTTACATACAACGCACTCTACCTCCAAAGTACCCTTAGACAAATCTGTCTGTGGCCAAACTTTATTTACAGTGTGGATGTCTATGGATTTTGTCTACATCCACAACACATTGAATGATACTGACTGTGTAATGTTTAATTAAGGCACCATCTGCCACACAACACAGGTCAGCAGATGACATTCACCTTTATTTGGAAATGCCATATGTGCACATATTCAAACAGATTTCTCTGTCTCAATTTTATATATATATATATATATATATATATATATATATATATATATATATATATATATTGGTCTACTTCAAAATATCGAAACACCATATGATCAAAGACAAACTCAAGACGATATGTTCAAAACGTTAAAACATTGAATACTCGGAACTCTGAAAGCCATCCACAGGAAAAGAGCCACTTGGCCACCAGGACAAAAAAACAAACAACAAAGCAAGTAAAACTTTCCAAACTGGGGGGGCTACACCCCCAACCTCTCCTAACTAAATATACCAACACTGAGACTGCACTACAGTGGGGAAAGGGCAATTTTCACTGTGGTGGCTGAGTGGTTCTTTTCCCGGGATTTGTTTTCGATGATCTGGGTGTTCAATGTTTTAAAGTTCCGAAGATATCGTCTTGATGATTTTGTCTTCGATGATGTGGTGTTTCCATATTTTCAGGTAGACCCATATATATGTATAAGGCATGTGTATGGTTATAATCCAGAAGAGTGAGCAGTCATATGACCCATCACTTTTTAGTAGCATAAAAAAGTGAATGCTCATATCAGCAAATGTTCCTCTCATACGTTCATAGATGTTTACTAGGCTAAGGACCACAGAGGCCTTTTTAAGCCTAGCCATGCATCTGAATTTGCTGATAAGTTCTCATACCCTCGATAAGTATAAGCAGCGGCCTGGGAGATGGAAAACTGACAAGCAGAGACTTGGGAAATATGCCATTCACAGGCTGCTTGTGTCCATTGGAGACATAGGTGCCAAACCAGCGATGAATTTCCTGTTCCCCATCCAATTGTCCAAGTAACACTTGAATTGGGTTAGGAAGGAACTCTGCTTCATGTGGATAGGGAGCCTGTTCCAGAGAAGGGGTAATCTCTGGGATACAGATCTGTTTCTCCAGCAGGTCCTATTTATATCACAGGCAAGGTTTAAATCTTTAGAACATGTAATTCTTTTGTGGATATGCAGAAGGTCCATTAAAGTGGGGTCTGACAATGCCTTGTTTGCCAGGCATAGAGCTCTCCCAACAACCTGTAGGAGACAGAATACAGAGATAGGGCCTTGAAGCAGTCTGCATAGGACATCTTACTTATGCCCTGTACATCTTTAGTGAGTAACCTATGTGGGCATTCCAATTGTTGGATATTTCTGGTTAGGTACATACCAAAGGGAGTACTCAATGATAGGTCTGATGAATGCTAAATACAGTGTAATAATAACTTCCTTGGATCTAGATTCCATAGCTTTGTAAGTTGCACCAGACAGAATGATTTTCTCATTGCTGTAGACATGTGATGATCAAAGGTTAGATTATTGTCTATGTGTGTCCCCAAGTCCCTGATTACTAGGTCATCTCTTAGGGTGTGTTATCAATTTGATAGTTACCAGGGGTGGATGACTTCCCAAAGCATACCATTATGCATTTCTTGGTATTTAGTTTTAGTCCATGGCTCTAACACCAGTTATTTGTCTGTGCCAGCCCTTCTTGGACAGCATTTATATCAGTGGGAGGGTTCAATGACAGCCCCTAATTTGCAATGATCTACAAATTTAGTCAGCTAGAGGCCACTGACATCAGTCTTGACTTCACATACGTAAATGCCAAAAAGTACAGTCCCAAGACTGATACCTGAGGGACTCTGCTTGTGACTGGCCTCTTTGTAGAGGTGGACTCCCCAGTTCTAACTTACTGGTTCCTGTCTGTGAGCCAGCTAGCTAACCACTGTGTAACATAATGGTTTGTACCAAACATCTTAAGTTTGGCAACAATGCCCAAGTGGAGTATTGTGTCAAATACCTTGGGCAGGTCAAGGTAGGAAGTGTGAACCATTTTGCCATCATCCATTGCTTTGGTGACCTTGTCAAAGAAGTTCACCAGGTTGAGTAGGTATGATCAGCCCTTAATGAAGCCAGTTTGGTTTGGTTCCAGTGGCTGGAGGTTGCCTATGTCATTATTGATCATTTCCATGATAATGCAGAGGAATGAATGCTACTGTTCTCTGTTCATGAGGCATGAAGACTCTTTGGAGGCTGCAGTTAAATAGGAATTCCAGAGGGACTGATAGTTCATGTTATTTAGAAAGCATCCTGTAATATTGTCTGGGCCCATTGATGCAGTGATCTTGGCCTTAGGGTGAACTTTAAGGACCTGCTCCCTAGTGATAATGGGGGGGTCTATATTTGACGGTATTTTCCGATGGAAGTTTGAGGGGAGATAGGGGTAATGTAAAAGGTGAATTTGTCTGCCAATAGGTTTGCTATATTTTCTGGCTCAGTATAGGTGGCTCCATTAACAATGAGCTCTGCACACAATTGTGTATTACTTTTGACATTGGGGACATATCTAAACAATGCTTTGTGGTTGTCCCTGGCCTGGGAGACCAAATTTATCTCAAATTTGGCTTTGGTAGACTTTATTTGTCCTCTGAGTTGTTTGTTTTGTTTGATGAGAGTGGTTTTATTCTGATGTGTGGTGTACCTCCTAATTTTTGACATGATTGTCTTCCTTCTGTTACACAGCATAGTGATTTTGTGAATCTACACTGTGGATTAGAGCTAGTTCTGTACTTCTTCCTGGTGCGTAGATCTGCCTTTATGCAGGTATTAACATGCTTGTATAGGGTTTCTGTGACCAATTCCACATAGACAGCAGTAGTGTTCTTATGGTTTATGGGGGCTTTAAATTTTGTCAGGCTATCAGTTAATAGTAGAAGTTAGCCTAAGAGTAGTTCCTGAATATTTCAGGAATAGCAGGGGTTCTAAGTTTTATTTTTACTTCAAAGGAGACCACTTTGTGGTCTGACCTTACCAAAGAAGACATTACACTAGGGTATGTACGGCACTCTCCCATATTAGTGAGGACCAGATTTCTATGGAGTTTTTCCTAGCAGCTTTTTGTATGAGAATATGGTGTAGCATGGTAAGTGAATTTGCTCTTATATGCTGTTGTGGGATCTTGGAGTTAGTATAAATATATATATATATATATATATATATATATATATATATATATATATATATATATAAAATTAGCGAGGGTGGGTGCCGCCTGGGCATACCCACCTGCAAAAACATTACTTGTAGTTTGTGCAGTTTTCAATCATTTTAGATTCACTCTAAAATGATTACTCTTTTTGATTTTTTTTGACCATTTGACATTTCATGAGACAATCATATATAAGTGTTTAGAAACATGCAAACATACATATATAATCTCATGTATGTTTACATTTGGAGGGGTATGCATCTGTTTGTACATGTGTCAAGATATCTACATACGTAAACATTTATATAGCTACAAGGTTAATGTGTCTGTATGTTTGGAAAAGTGCCAGCATATGCATTGTTCATACATATCTGTGCTGTATCACAGCATTAATACTTCTCATATATTACTGTGGGGTACACAATATTGTTGTAAATGTAATCACCTACTACTTGTCTGCATACAGCAGTAACCTCTTTTAATTGTACTATCCACTGTACATAATGGTGAGCATATCATTCTTCATATGATATATTGGACCTTTATCATACTGTGGTTCCACTGTACATAATGGTGAGCATATCATTCTTCATATGATATATTGGACCTTTATCATACTGTGGTTACAGTGACCTCTGTAAATCATATTCCATGACTAGAAAGGTTCATGCTTTAACTGTGTATTCATGGATCAAACATTTAATTAAAAGAAAAAAAAGCAAGTATTTAGGCAGGTAGGGTTCTAGACTCTGGTATAGACATAGGTGACCACTTTAGGTTTAAATCTAGCTTCCTCTAGTTTGCAGTCAGTTATCATAGTGTGCACAGTATATCTTGAACTATCAATTATAACTCCATCTGTAAAAAACATTATCCAGGCTTGTATGAAACTGCTTGATTATGTAAAGTGTTTATTCTGACAATTTTACACACAGAAATAATATAAGACTAAGTGCTGTTTAACTTTTTAACACAGAATCAATGCTGTAATTTAATATTAATACTACTTGTATTCTTGCAGGTGCCAAAGAGAGAAAGCGCAAGGAACAGGATGCTGTGCATCAAGCAGATGCACAGATATGAGGAGCAATGATAGGAGATAGGCATGTGTTAATATTTTCAGCCTTATTTGTACCTGTATGACTGTCCTTTCTCTGTCTCCATTTTGAAATGTTTATGCAGATGGTATCCATGGGATCTATGTCAAATGATCGAATTGACGGATTGTCGAAACTCATAGGGTCGAACCCACAGGATCGACAATTCAGTCTGTCGAAAAAAATTAAATCACAAACAGCACTTGTATACAACACTTTTGCTTTTACAATTTTAGCTATATAAATATTTGCATATGTAGATATCTTGACACATATACAAACAGATGCATACCCCTCCAAATGTAGACATACATGAGCTTACATATGTATGTGTGTATGTTTCTAAACACTTATATATGATTGCTTCATGAAACATCAAATAGTCAAAAAAGCAAGCCCCCCTGCACCCCCCACACCCCCTGCTAATTTTATATATCAACTCCTGGATCGCACTGCAGTGGGGTAAAGAGTGATCTGTACTGTAGCATGATCTCAGTCAGAACAGTTCGACTGACTGAATTGTTAATCATATGTGTTTCACCATATGGGTTTCGACAGTCTGTCCATCTGATTGTTTGACAGGAACCCACATCCATGAATGGAAATGTGTACACAAACTTCCCATATTGTAACAATAATATTTATCTCCTATGTGTTAAATTAGTATCACATTTGCTGTTCACATTAGTTTGTGCACCATGCACTTGTAAATGTGCTTAAACATTTTTAGTTGGTATAGTCAGATAAGATGATGTTTGCAGACACATCCTAAATGGTAGTTATCTGTGTTCTGTCTGTATAGTGAGTTTAAATGGGAATGCCTTACATATAAGCTATACATGTTTGATGGATTGGTACTTTTTGTTGCCAGCATGTACCACAGCTCCTGCTGTTTTGTTATCATATAGTGATGACCTTATATGTATGGCAGGGGTTTCCAGCTCACTTCATGGTATGTACATCTTGCATGTTCATGTATTGGGTGGGTGTCTACTGTCTCACAGTGTCAGTACTGCTGGCAGATTTTTAACACCGTATATTGTTTGGGTTCTGCTTTTTTTGCGCCTACATTTAGGTGCACAAGTATGGTTGTTAAACCACTTAGCATACTACCTATGTTTTTGCACATGAATTATCACAACCCACTCTTCTGTGTGTTGTGTTATTGGAGTTTTTTCAATAATGTCCATTGTGTGTATATACTGTATCAGAATGTCAGCTACATCTGTCTATGTAATCTGCTTGTGTTAAGTGATACTTATATGATTTTACAACAATATGTATGAACAATAGGAAGTTGTATGCACACCTATATGTGTGTGTATATATATATATATATATATATATATATATATATATATATATATATATATATATACACACATATATATATATATATATATATATATATATATATATATATAGTCTGTAAAGATGTGACACATACATTTCACTACTATTGTAATATAAGGACTTTATGAGGTTATCTTCTGTACCCATAATTCAATGTTAAACTAATTTACAAAAGATCCTCAACAATATACATGAATTTTTACAGGTGGTAATTTGGCTAACAGCACATATCTCACTTGGGATATCTCAACATGTATTAGATGTACTTATTCCTGTTGTATCATTTCATGTTTCTGTCTGTCTTATTGACACCTCAGCATAAATGATGGTGTTAATAATTTAATACGAGTCTCTCTAGAGCTTAGTCGTTACTTTCTTTGTACATTGTTTACAACTTGTATAGATTGGTCTTGCAAGTAAGCAATGTTGTTTATTAGTGTAGCTATACAGTACTTCTGTGCATCTTGGTATGCTATTATTGATAAGAATGCACATGTTATGACAGATTTCATCCTGCTTTCCCACATGATTTATTTAAATTGATGTCACTGTGCAAGATCGGTTTACCATTTGGAGAGGCATGCTCAATCAGTTCTTTGAGTTATCCCCCTTGATTTGTGTTGACGTCAGTACTAGACATGCCCTTATGTCAGGCATGTGATGTGGACAACTTGGCAGCCTCTCTTTTGATTGTGATAATCATCATTACTGGGCATTAATTTTGCATAATTTCAAGATAATACTCTTATATGGGAATAATTGATATTGTTCATTAGACATCATATAGTTGAGTGTATATTGACATGTGCGTACATGTCATATTGTTATAGATAGTATATGGTGCAGCTGTCATTGTTCAGTGATGTTGGCATACCTTGGTAGATATCTTTACTGCATATAGTTACTCACTAGTGATACTTCTGATTATGCTATTTTTGGTATGTGAAGTACACACAGATATAGTCAGGTACTGGTGTGTGTGAGCACCTTTACAGGCCATTTTATATGCTGTTTAGACATGTCCACTGATGTTTCCTAGCCCTGTTCTGTCACACTTCCACTATGCATAATATTATTAACAGGCTTTTTTATACACCTTTGGTATTTACAGACATTACACTGTTACACAAAATACAAGATGTGTGCTTCTCCTCAGTGAGATGATGCCATCTGACCCATTTATTCAATTGTATAACTGCATTATGTGTAACATCAGTGTATTGCAAATGTGTTGTCCTAATAATATGACTGATGTAACAGACAACAATGACTAATGTGTTAGGATTGGATAGTTCACACATAGTGACAATAACAATACAGATGGATTAATACCACAGTGACATATCACATGAATAATAAAACCATACTGAACACAGTTTATGGATTTGTTGTATTGTTATACATATTGCTGTTATTTTTTTACCATTTTGGGGTTTTAGTACTATATTGATGAGTTATGATTATTGTCATATTACAGAGTCTGGGACCAATACCAGTCCATCCATCCACAACAGACAATGAAGATGGATTCTGACTCCAAGGACCAGGAAGGATAGTGGAATGATGATGACAGACAGGGACTGGGACCTGCAGAGGCCATTGTTCTTATTGCTCGGGCAGTCTGACAGCGATGATTACCTCCACCATGTAAACCAGATGACATGAGGGGCCAGATATGTGATGTAATCATGGACATATTCAGAACACAGATTTAAGCTCTGATGGGGACATTCTTCCAGGGCATGGCATGGGGCATTATCAAATTCTTCCAGGAGAGTGACATCATTCATGAAGTTCGTCATTTGTGAAGTCTGACTCAATCAACAAGGGTCCTCTGGACTGTAAATATTGTTTATGTGTTCCAGTGATCTCATGTTGCTGTCATTATCACCATTGTGTCATGTAAACTTCATATGCTGCCATTTTTCCTGACAGTAGAGACATGCAGGTAAATTATTCTTGCACTCTGTACCTGCTCTGCCTCATCTGCATACAGTGGACCGTGATATTGTTATTTTTGATTCTGTATGACATTGTATGTAACAGACAGAGTTTGCATTGTGCTTGTGTCATACACTTGTCCTATTGACAGCGTTCATGTGACTACATGAAAAGGTGATGACATCTGACATGTGTAGTACATTACAACTGCTAAGATTTATGTCTTTCCACACACTTTCGACTGTAGTGTGATTCTCCTGTGAATATGTGCACATGGTTGATTTATGTGCATAATTTTTGTTGTGTTGGTATTTTGAATATTTTGAATGTCTTTTGACATGCATGTCATATCAGAGTATTTGCTATATTTGTGAATTAATTATTAGTTTTCTCAGGCCATCCACAAGCCTTGGGATTGTGCACCCCATCCCCCACCCCACCTTTGATTCTGAAGCAAATTTTCAGCAAAAGCTCAAATCAGCCCTGGGAAATCTAAGCTTTTATACACAAGCCTTCCAGTAGAATTAATTATTAGGTGAATGTCATTGAATTGTTTTTAACAATTTTCTCTTACTTTGTGACATTGTGAGGTGAGCACAACTGCATTGAGCTCCATTCAGCTTCCAACTTGGAGAGCTTTAATGAAGTCGGCCACTAGGTAGGAACATACTCTACTTATTGTACAAGTTCCTTATTCCCTCTGTATGCAAACAGGTGAGCTCCAGAGTCTAAGGTTAAAACTATTCCAAAACAAACCTTTAGTTTAGTCCCAGTTCCCTTAGCTCTACTCATCCTTAAAGAGCTTGCTAGCAACATTTGGCTTCTGTAAGTTGAAAAGCTCTAACATAGTGTATTGTTTTACTTACATTTCCTGGCTCCTGATTGTTTTTTTTTTCTTTTCTTTTTGGACTCCGTCCTGGTGGGGTTACTCTGCAACCAGTTCTAACCACCCAATCTCACACTGATAATTGCATACCCCCCCATTCTCATAGGAGGCTATATCAATACCCCTCCTCTGGGAGCCATCTTTAAAATGTAGAAAGGCAAATAACTTACATCCCCATTATATACTTATGTTTTACTTAATTGTTGTATAAATATTGTGGTCTGGTTTAGACTCCCTCCTGCTGAGGTTGCTCTGCAACCAGTTCTAACCACCCAATCTTACATTGATAATTGCTACCCCCCCTCCCCCGAGCAATTCTCATAGGAGGCTATATCAATACCCACTCTTCTGGGAAGCATATTTAAAATGTAGTAAGGCAAATAACTTACATCCCCATTATATACTTACATTTTACTTAATTGTTGTATAAATCTTGTGGTCTGGTTTAGACTCCCTCCTGCTGGGGTTGCTATGCAACCAGTTCTAACCTCCCAATCTCACAATGATAATTGCTACCCCCTTCCCCTGAGCCATTCTCATAGGAGGCTATACCAATACCCACTCCTCTGGGAGCCATCTTTAAAATGTAGTAAGGCAAATAACTTACATCCCCATTATAAACTTATGTTTTACTTAATTGTTGTATAAATCTTGTGGTCCAGTTTAGCCCCACTCCACTTGCCCTCCCCGCTCTTCCCACTCACCCCAGTACTGTTAAATTTATACCATCCTAGCCACTCCCTCTGCTTCTTCCTCCCAACCAGCATCTCACACATCACCAAGTGGCCCTTCCTCTCTACAACCCAACTCTTCTCCTTCCTTTCCTGCCAAATCCTGGTTGAAATCTGTGCTCTATAATGGCCAGGCCCCTTGCTATGCTGGCATCAACAAAAACACTAATATTTTCTCTACTCCCCCTGATGCTCATCCTTTATCTCCTCACAGCCAATGAAAACCAGTACCACCACAAAGTCCACTACCAGAAATGTCAAACTACCACCCCAGACTTCTCTTACAAGTTAGCTCACCAAACTATCCCCCACACATCCAAACCCTCATCCCTTTTACCTCATCACCCAATTAAAACTTTAAAATCTAATCCAAGGGGTAAGCACTATCTAAGAGTTATTCATAAGTTTTTAAAGCTCATAATCAGATTTCAATATAACCGTGTTACAGATGGGGACATCCATCCCAACCCTGGCCCGTCTCCACCTGGTGACAATAGCGCCTACACCACCAATCCCATCAATAAACTATCCCTTAACAGTCCTGCAAATGCTCTCTTGACATTTCACTTGAACATTCGAAGTATAAATAATAAAATCCCCAACCTGCATGCCCTCTTAGCAGTTCACTCCCCAGACATAATGTGTCTTACAGAAACCTGGCTTAAACCTACTACTGCCAATAATGAGGTATTACCCCTGGGCTACAACATACACCGATTAGACCGAGCAGCCAAGAAGGGAGGTGGGATAGCAGTTCTTTACAAAAATACGTTGTGTTAATAGAGATCCAATTCAACAACCGCCATTTAATAATGCAGAAATCCTCATTACCAAACTGAAAATTAAAGGAAAACTCCACCTTAGAACTCAAAAAAACATATTTTTTCATTGTATCTTTGTTTTTGAGCTATTTTAATGCCTCAAAATCACTCCAAGTGCTTCTTTTACAATTTTAATGTGTTTCTCTCAAAATGGCAGATGATGGGGCCTGCGTTGGTAATGTGAACTGATTTTCTTGCTTTCCTTTCTTCTTCCCAGAATACATTTCAAGTCCTCTTTATATGACTCATGCCAGACATAAGGAAGTGGTGCTGTTTCCTTATGCCATTAAAATATAATGGCGGGACTGTGAAGCACTGTCATCTAAACACACCATCTGTAAAAGACCTGCTTCTCTGTTTACCTGACTGAGCCTCATTTATCTGTCTGCCAGAGCTTGTTCTATGCTATAAATAGCTGTTAGCTACTTGCAGCAAAAGAAAGCAGATAAAAAACAGTTTTTTGTAAGAGGAGTCTTTTCTAGTCCTAAGAGACTTGATAAAGCCTCCCCATACTCTCATGCTGAGGTGTGAAAACTCACTGCAGTAAATAATCCTTGCTGTACATTTACAAGTGACAAGTAGTAAGACTCTAAACTTAGTCTGTCTGCTACTTCCCAATGCCTTCAGTGGGAGGATTTTTCTCTCTCATGAATGATGCAAACTTAAAATGTGCTTTACTAGTTCCTCAATTATTGCTGTCATGTTCCCCCTCCTTTTTTCTATTTCATATATTTATACTTTGGTAACCAGGAAAGTGAACTGGTCCCAGGACCCTTTTCAGTCATAACATAAGCTACACTGACAAAGATAATAACAATTATTAAAGGCACTTAACGCAAACAAAAAAAATACTGACAGAAAGACATTGACCAAGATTGCATGTGGAACACATAGCCATTGTGTGACAGTGACCACGTAAATCACTGAGCAACATTCACTAGAATGTACACATTAATAATGGTTAACTATACTATATTGCTTATTATAAATAATTCATTGTATGCACACATATTGCACACACACACACACACACATACACACACACACACATATATATATATATATATATATATATATATATATATATATATATATATATATGTATATATATATATATATATATATATATATATATATATATATATATATATATACATATATATATATATATACAGTACATGTGTACAAAAACGTGTGTGTGTGTGTGTGTGTGTGTGTGTGTATGCATTTAGACACAGTTAAGTTTTATATTATAGTTGCTCTCTGGCAATGCACGGACTGACTCAAAGTCAGTGGGAATCTCTTACAATGGATCTGCATGTACCAGATATGCAGCCCCCTCTGGAAGGATGTCACACAAAGCATAAAATACATTTTTTTGAACAGTATTAGTACACCTAGTTGATAGGGTTGACACCTGACTCTCTTTCTGCAGTCCTGGCCTGTGTGTATGGGGGGGGGGGGGGTAAAATTAGTAAATGCATTTATACTTTACAAAAAATATATATTTACTGACTTTTCTCTAAATGTCATAGAAATCTTTGCTACTTCTCTTAAGGTATCTTAACACAAACTATTATAAATAACATTTAAAGCTTAGAATTTCAATACTGTGTTGCTACTTATGTAAATTTGTCAGAAGAGTTGACAATTGCCTTTAAACCACTGACTGATCTATTGCTTTGTTTTGCTATGAAAGGGGAATGTTAAGTTCTCCTCCCCTCTGCAATAAAAACAGTGGAAACAATTCCACAGTGTTCTGTCTTTTTTATATCAGTTGCTGTGTTCCTGACATTAATAGGATTAATTACCCGTCTAAAATTGATAGCAGTACCTGACAGGGTAAAGTGCAGATTTAACTGTGTCTATGATATGTCATGCAGGTGGAGCCGAATTTCTCTGCAAAGTATGTGAAAAGTTGAGTTAAAAATAAGTAGGTGGGCTTTCCCTTCCTTAGACTCCAATGCAAGGAAATAAAAGTTTTAAAAACTACAAGCAGGTTTCTAGTACATACAGAATGCTGGAACCATATTGTAGGGCAAAACAAACCTAATGGTTGAGTTAAACTGTATAAGAAGGTGGAGTTTTCCTTTAACAATAATAAGAGAATAAATATTGTCTGGGTCTACATTCCTCCAGGCAATAAAATAAGCACTCTGGAAGATATCCCCCAATGGTTATCCACTACCTACCCCCAAGAAACCATTGTTCTTGGTGACTTTAACAAAGACAGGTGCACCTGCTCATCTGAATCCCCTGTCACCCATATAAATATGTTTGGTTCACACAAATAATAATCTCTCCCACCAGGATTAGTAAACCCTCCAACAGGGAAAGTATCTTAGATTAGGTACTTATCAATAGCCACCCATGCTTATATACAGCTGGGACTCTCCCCGATGACCTAAGTGATCATTCACTAACTTATATTATTAAGCATAAGGCAGAAACCCACCACAAGACTACGTACAAAGCAATCAGAAATAATAAAAACTTTAATCTTAATAACTTCCTAAAACAACTTAAATCAGTCAACTGGTCGATCCTAAAAAATCTACCAATAAATGAAGCCGTAACTTTCTTTAACAATAAATTCCTGTGCATCCTTGACTCCAATGATCATGCACGTACTATAAAGACTAAATCTAATATTGCTCCATGGCTTACAAAGGAAACTAAGATAAAAATCAAACTTAGAAATATAGCCTGTACCAAATGGTAACAACTAAAGCCCCCTCAACCAAGTGAGATATCGTCACCTTAGAAATGATACAAAAAAAAACTCATTTTGCTAGACAATAAAAAAGACTACTACCAGAACCTCCAATTTAAACACCAAAACAATCCCTAAAAGTTTTGGGCAAGTATTAACCGACTTCTTTATCCAGGACAATCTACTACGCCAACCCTATCAAACCACACCCATAAACCCCCAGAAACTGTTGCCGCTCCCTTTAATAGCTTTTTCACTGAAACTATTCAGCCCTAAGCTAACCAACTTATTCCCACCCACTCTAACTCTACCACTAACACACCTACTTCTCATCCCCCCTTTAACTTCCAACCTGTCTCTACCACTTTTATCCAATCCCTTATCAAAAAACTAAAACAAACCACCCTTTCTGCTGACCTCCTTCCTGCAAAGTACCTACAAAAAGCTGCCGACATCATAGCATTCTCCATCTCTATCCTAATCAATAGAACACTAACTGATGGAGCTATCCCTTCAATCTGGAAAATATCCCATGTTATCCCACTCCACAAAGGTGGAAGTTCAATAGAACTGTCCAACTACAGACCCATTGCCATTCTCTCACCACTAGCCAAATTAATGGAAAAGTGCGTTCATAAGCAGCTTATGGACTATCTCATTCAGAATGGTCTGCTTGCTAGCTCTCAGCATGGCTTTAGGCCACATCACAGCACTACCTCTGCACTCCTTTCTTTTACAAATACCATATTCCAAAATAGGAACAACAACAGGCTATCTTCAGCCCTATTTCTAGACCTGTCGAAGGCCTTTGATATGGTCAACCACAAATTACTCATCCATTCCCTAAAATCCATCTCCCTAGATAATCATGCTATTCAGTGGTTCCTATCCTCTCTGAATGGCAGACAACAGGCTGTATTATGGCAGGACAAACTGTCCACCCTGCTACCTCTCACCCTTGGTATCCCTCAGGGCTCTATTCTAGGTCCTCTAGTCTTTTCTGTCTTCATCAACAATCTTCATACTGCCATCCCTGATGCAACCTGCATTCAATATGCAGACGATTCTACCCTGATCTGTATGGCCTCCTCCCCTTTAGACCTGCAAATCTTAACACAAAACACATTTAACACAGTTGAATATTGGCTCTCTAATCACCATCTGTTGTTAAATCCCAACAAAACTAAACTGCTCCTCTTTACCCCACCAGTAGATCCCCCACATTTTCCTTCTCCATAACATCCAACAATGGTACTTCTATCTCTACAGATGACCATACTAAGCTTTTAAGTGTAATAGTGGACAATAATCTCAAATTTGATCTGCATATCAATAAAACTATAAAAACCATTAATAAGAAGCTTGGCTCATTATGAAGAAGTAAATCTTTTCTAACTCCATTAGCTAGGACTGCAATTGCCCGCTTCTATATGCCTCCCCCATACTCTCCAATTTGAGCAAAACTGAACTTAGTAAGCTCTCGAACTGTTACAACCATATTGCCAGATTTGCCATAGACTATACATATAGGACACATCACTGTCAAAACCTCAGTCTTCTCAGGTGGCTAGAACTGCCTAGCCTACTTCTGTTCAATCAGCTTATAGTAGCACTCAAAATTCTGTACCACCCTGAAAATACTCTGGCACTCAAAAATATCATAAAGCCATACAGTAATTCAAGGCAACTACAATCATCCAATAAACTGTTGGTCCAAACCCACAAAGCCATTAACTCAGCCGGTAACTCCCTGTTTGTCAACGTCATTGGTAAAACTTGGAATTCACTTCCATCTAACCTTACCCTCGAACATTCTTTAAGTCTCTTTAAAAAAGGCCTCAAACAGTATTTTAAAGAGCACTGGCTTTGTCCCTGTACTAACCCTGATTAATCAATACTTATTTAATGCCTTATTTAAATTAATATTGTATGCATCTCTTGCTCATAATAGCTTGCTGCAACCTGTTGTTTTTGTATACTATTACACACTGTGTATATTGTGAGTACCTACTAGAGGGATGTGTAAATATGTTTGACTCATATCTGTTATGTTCTGTCTGTGTTATCTGGAGCTTTTCTCCCTGGGCCTCCGCTGAAAATGTACATATATCCAGTCAGACTATCCTGGTCAACAAATGTAAAATAAAATAAATAAAATTTGTACATGAACAAGTTAATAGCCATCACAGATGCACAATCCACATGAGTCAGACATCTGCCCTTTTATTCATGCACCTTGCAGGGAATTTGCAGTCTGTATTGTGTTGGGGACACATACATGTTTAATGTTTTTATCTGGGCATGCATATCCTGTATATTTGTATGACTGCTTTTTCAGGCATGCATTTCCTTACTACTGTGGAAATATGTTGTCCATTCCCCTTCCCCCTTATAGCTTTTTGCTATGTGTTACACAGCTACATGTATGTTTATTTGCACCTTTGTGTACTGTATCATCATTGGCCTGTGGGTGTACTGTGCTTGTAGGATATTCTGCCACCATGATAGGCCATCATACACAGGTAATGCATAGCCACACACTGTGGTAGTCATTGTGATGTTTTTACCTGTGTTCATGTTTTACTTGTATATCATGCATTCCCCTGACAAATTTTCCATGGCTCCTGCACACCTGTGAATGTGCAAGCTTGCATTTGTTAATTTCTCATATACCTATGATATTTTGTAATGTACGTATATTACAATGTGCTTTCTACATGGCAAGTTAACATTGTGTATCATTGGTGGGGGTTTGTGTGCTGAGCATTCTGTAAGTTTGGCTTGTGTGGTATCACTGCATGTTACATATCTACCCTGCATCTCTGAACACTGTCTGTGTTGCCTATGGCATGTAATATCTCCTTTGATGTCAGGATCCTATTTATCTTGTCCTAATATGTGATGTGTATAGATATTTGTTTATTACATAGCCACTACTACTTTTTTCCAGTACTGCTGCTTGGATCTGTGCATAGTTGTTTGCCTCATGGTGATATTTCTGACTTTGTGATTTGTGTGGTGCAAGTTGGAATACTTTAATGTGTGTCAAGGTGGCAACTTGTTTGTGTGGAGGAGAATATTACAAAGCCATCAGGCATTGTGGATATAACTGCTTGATGTAGGTTAGGGTTGACTGGATGAAAGCAATTGACTCTCTTGTTAATTGCTTAGATTAAAATAGTCACCATCTCACTTTGCAGGAGTAGTGCTCATTTGTGAGAAGCAAGATGGACTACTTAACTGAGCAACTGATATGTACAGGCAGAGTTGGTATAACTGCTGTGGCTGTTTGCAGAGGAAAATGACTAGCTGCCTGCTGCTGTTTTATAATTATTTTGGCTTTGCAGGACAAATGTGATTTATGTGAAGCAATGTACAATATTTTAATGTATAGCAACTTTTTGTTTGGAACAGTGATGAAATACATTACATGGTCATCCTCTATTATTACAATTAGATGTCTGACTTGCACATGGAAGAGGTTATAGCTGCTTGTTGGGGATTGTCTAGATGAAAGTAACTGAGTGTTTTGTTACTTGCTCAGTTTAACAGTCATCTCTCAAAATAAACAATTAAATAGATAATACAATAAGGGATACAATGCATCAAAGAATACTCAGACCTTTAGATTATTTGGGGCATCATCTGGGGTTTACCCCTCACCCTATCTTCCCAATAATGTATGGCCTTCCCAAAATACATAAGCACTTGTCCTCCCCACCCATGAGACCTATAGTATTAGGAGGGAAAATGGGTACCTACAGCTATATAAAAATATCTTGAACAGCATCTGAAACCAATATTAAGATTTAGTAACAGTTTTATAAGAGATACCAGTAACTTTCTTGTTGCTCTGAAAAGCCATCTGAGTGCTAGTCAGATAAATGGCATTTTACTAGTGACAATGGATATTAAATCTCTGTTTACTATTATTCTTAATGATATTGGTATTCAGTATGTAAGAGAACTGTTAGTTCATCACAGTAACTATTTGCCAACTAAAATCTCATCTATTTTCTCTATGTTAAGGATACTAGTGGAAAACAATGTATTTTCCTTTGGAAAGGTTTACTATCACCAGGTACTGGGAGTGGCTACGGGAATCCCAGTGGCAAACATTTATGCTAATTTTGTGTTAACAAGGTGGGAAGAACTTTATATTTATAATTTAACTACATCATGGGCTACTTTTAAGAGAAGTCAGTTAAAATTTTGCAAAAGGTTTGTGGATGACATCTTCCTTCTCTGAGAGGGTGACAGTAGATCCTTACAAACCTTTGTGCAAGAATTACATGAAACCACAGCATTTCTTGAGTTCGATGTAAAGTTTTCTAAAGAAAACAATTTTTTAAATATTACATTATGTACTGTTGTTAATGAGGAACTGCATACATCGATATATAGAAAAAATTTTCAGACGGCTAGATATGTTCATGCTAATAGCCATGCACCTCTGATATGTTTGTAAAGTGGTTGTGAAAAGTCAAATGCTACATGCTATCAGGTTAAATACTAGAGAAGAAGGGTTCAGAAATGAATTAGAACATATGGCAAATGACTTTCACTCTAGAGGGTATGATACCACATTAGTTAGAGAGAATATCGAATATGTGGTCTCTGAACATAATGGATTGGCTTGTCCATATTTGTATAACAATCAACCTATCATTAATAATAAAGATGTAATGGCTAATAGGAACTGGTCTCTTAGCTATATTACAAATTATAATAGGCATACACAACAAATAAAGAATATATTATAGAGAAAAACTGGACCATATTACGCTCAGGCAATGAACTTTGTAAGATTATTACAGTTTTGCATATAAAAAGGATAAAAAACCTTAAGCAATTGCTGTGTTACAAGGGTTTTAAGTGTAACAGATGAAAACAAAACACAGTGAGTAAGCAACAGACTATTCCCCTGCTATAACCATAGCTTTTGTAAGTATATAAACAATGATGTAGAATTTATGCACCCAATTTCTAAAAAGAATTTTGTTTTCCAAACATTTGCTACTTGTCACACTGAAAATGTGATTTACCTTGCTAATTGTGGGAAATGTTCAGCCTTTTATATAGATAAAACGAATCATAAGCTAAAAGATAAGATAGCATCACATATGCTGAATATACGTAGAAAATTAGACACAAATGCTTTTTATAAGCACATTCAATGTTATGGAAATGAACATTTATTTAGGTTTAGAGTGCTACAAAAGATAGACTTGAATCATAGGGGTGGAGATACTGTTACTCTTTCAGAAATAGTGGAATACAGGTGGATAAATTATTTTAGGGCAGATGCCCCACCTGGTTTAAATACAATAAATAGTATGAAGCCTATATTCAAGTCAAAACATTCTATTATTTAATGCTTTATGAGAATTTTTATATTGTTCTTATATTGCTTTTTATGTTATGTGGTTTTATTGGTGATCAAAGGGTTAACTTTTTACTGAATTAAGTAGTTTCAATTGGTAGGCTGGATGTGATTTTAAATTGTTATATAAATGCTGAACTGATGTTTTAAACTGTTGCGTTGAGAAAGAGTCTTGTACTTGAAGGCTTTGCAGTGTTGCAGTTTATCGAATAAACATATTGCTTTGTGAGATGGTTGGTCTTTTTGGTTTATTATTTTTCAAATATAAATCAAATTTGTGGGTCACATTTGGATTGTATAGCTAGGCTTTTAAGGGCTCTAGTGGTCATTAGCCTAGTATACACCAACCTGTGAGCCCATTGAGCCTATGAACCTATGATCAATCATATGGAGAAAATCCAAAACAAAATCTGACTCATTCCATATTGATCTGATGCTAAATAATGCAGACTTTGCCAAATTTTAAATCTCATTAGTGACCGAGTCTGATCAAAAATACCATCTCCTAGTTCATCAGACTAGTTCTCCATTTTTGATTTACTTCCTGTCCCACATTACTAACCCTCCTACCTGCAAACTCTTCCACTTTGCTGTACCACATCAGTCTTTTCTCACTATCCTGCAAACTTTCTATCTCTCAGTGCTATGCCTTACTTCTTTCTCATCTCTAATATACTTTTTCGTATGTCTTCCCTTCTGTTGTCCACAGTTGGTTACCTCCTCCTTTAACTCCCTTCAACTAACCCCTTCTGCTGCTTTTCTGACTTTTTCTCTCAGTCCTCCTGATGTTGCCTCCTCTCCTCTATTTTTAGAGTCACCACAACTTTCCAGTTCTACTCAATATTGATTCCCATCTGCCTACATCTATCTGTCTAGGTCCTGACTACCCTTCTCTGTCTGGTCCCTGCCCATATTTTCCCAGCTTGTTTCATGCCTGCCTCCACTTGTCACCTGTGTGCTTATCTCCCAGTCCAACTTGTTGTCTCTCTGGTTGCCTCAGTTCCAGCTCTGCTCTTAAATTTCCCTCCCATTAGGCTGTCTGCCTCCATCTACTTCCTATAACCTCCTTCACCTCGTGCTCTGTCTGTATATTCTACTGTATGCCCCAAATTCTAGCCCATCTCTAGAGATCAGTCAGCCACACTGACAACAATAGATCAAAACTAGTAGAATGAACCTACCCCCTCTCCACTATAACCTTTAACCCCCATAACTCAACATTTCCCGTTCTTTTTATCACCTTTTTGTAACAATTCAGTTGTAAAATGGCCTGTAGCACTTCATTGTACTTGGAGATAAATGTTTTTGTTGACAACACCATATTTACTTGTAAACTAATAGACTCTTGACATGCATATAAAACAACAAACCCTAACTGACAGAAACTTGTACTTCATCCTTAACATTACAATTGACCTTAATATAACAGTTACTAGAGTTTTAAGCAAACTGCAGGAAAAGAAAAACTAGTCTAGGCTGTGGAGAGAATAGATAGTAGGGCATAAACAGTGTAGAGGTGGTAGACAATAAAAAGCAGACAAATCAAACAACGTAGCAAGGACACAATGGTAAGTCTAACAATGAGAACTACAAGAGAAGTTCTGTATTCGTTATGAAGTATAAGTTGTAAATCTTTCTGTTCCTTAATTTTAAAAATAAGCTGTACTGATTAGCTGTTCTACCCTCTTTCCCAAATTCACTAGTAGTTTATACAAAAGAACACAACTTATTTTAAAAAAGAATGCACAAAAGTAGTTTGCTTTCTGCCTTTTCACTTATGTGCAGTGTATTCAGAAACTGAAGGAAGTGTTGAAATTAAACAACATTCACTTTATGGCTTTTGCATTTTCACGACAGCCTAACAGCTCAATATAAAATTATTTACATAATTTTTAATAAGATCTTCAGAGCCCTTGAGCAAAATAAAGGAATTATGGGGAACTGTAAGCTTTTTCTCTGTGCAGGTTCTGTTCCTGCTTGCTCTCTGAACAGCAGTGGTACTCAGTAATCATATTGTCTGATTTGGTCAGTATTAACATTCAAACAGTGTGGGAATCTACACAGTTGTGAAGATTAAATAACATGTGGCAATGCTTGTGCGACATTTGTGAAGTCTGCACAGCTGTTATGCTTTACATATAAAGAATCTGTCTGATCAAATAAACACTTGCAATGGTGTTCTTGCTTTCTGGAGACTCAGGCATTTGTGGGGATTAAGTAACACTGCCTGTGTTGTAAGCCTGAAAGTTTGTTCTTTCTGCACATTGACTATGCTTAGTACAAAAACTTACATCTGATTAATGCTTACTAAAATGTTTAGACTTTAATGAGACTGACAAGGGTGTGAGGATTCATTGAAGAAAAGTCACAGCTGCATGTTGTGTACAGCTGATTTGCTAGACTGTTCAACAAACCAGCTGCAGGAGACTGATATGTACAATTATACAGCACAAAATGAGACCTGGAATTGTTGCTGTAAAACATTCATGGAAACTGAATGTCACACTGTAGTCCCTTTACTCTCTCCCTCTCTATTTGCAGCTGCAAATATAATATTTTTGCTAAAGTCTCCTCTTACAGGATGCAGTGGATTAACACAAAAACCGAAAGCACAATGGGGGCAGAAAAGCAAGCCAGTTACACCAGGGTCAGGGACTATAACCAACCATTGTCCTTCTTGGGAACCAACTTACTGACCACCAGGAAATTTATAGCCACTCCCTAAGGAACGCAGTCTATTGTTCGGGTAGCAGGAAGAGATGTCAGAGTGGTCATGTAAAGACAAGAAATATGATTAGGATAAGAAAGACCAGATTGTTTTAGAAGCACTGGGTAACTATTTATAAGTAAAGCAAGATAAAACTGCAGAGAACTGGTGACATTTACTGTTTATTGTTTTACCAACTTGTAAAGAAGCCTAAAAAGAGCTTTCTATAATTTTAATATTTTTGGACTAATATGTGAAAAAGGGATTGCAGAAGGATGGATGGATGCCTAATACTCATGTATTTGGTATGTTTGGATGAGTGGACAAGTGGACATCTGCTGTGTGTGTGTGTGTGTGTGTGTGTGTGTGTGTGTGTGTGTGTGTGTGTGTGTGTGTGTGTGTGTGTGTGTGTGTGTGTGTGTGTATGTATGCACACTTCTGTCTATATATATATATATATATATATATATATATATATATATATATATATATATATATATATATATATAAAGTCCCCTTCAGAAGCTCGAAAGTTTAAAAGACTGAAAATCAAAATAAAACTCAAGCTATCGAAAATGGAATATGTCCCTCCTCCACTGTTGTGCTGTCTCAGAGTTGGTATATATAATTAGGGGGTGTGGGGGTGCAGCCAAATGTTTTCAATATTTTAAGTTTTAGATATTTTGATTTTAATTCTTTTGAACTTTTGATCTTCTGACATAGGAAAAAAAAAAAATATATATATATATATATATATATATATATATATATATATATAGATATATATATCTTAAAAAACTGCAAGAAAGACTTGACGCACCTAAAGATTCAATAAACTCTGTGTAGGCTTTGTGCAGAGCATACATAGAGTGTATGTCTTAGAGCGACGGTGCTCAAGGTGCATCATTGTGCAATGCATATTATCAAGGTATGGCATGCTTCGGCTAGGTTTCATGGCTAGCAACAGTATTGCTGGCCATGAAACATTTTTAATCGAATGTGGATAACATGTCTCTATATAGAAGAGAAGCTATGGTGTGTGGATTTGCACAGAATGCCACAATGATCACCAGGACTTTAAAAATAGCATCATTTTGTTAGTACAACACATTTACACAGAGGAAAACTTGGCAAAATTAAACAGAGGACAAATAACTAGTAACACATAGGAATGTGTTAGAATTTAGTACTCTTACACTCTTGTGAGAAATGGGGAAAAAGCCATAACAATAGGGGAACAAAGGTCCAAAAGTAGGGACAAATGTCTAATATTGCGCTTCCAAACTTAGGAAGTGGATATAATATATAAGCTGTACATTAGTATGAGCTTTTTGAAAAACATGAAGTTTGAAACTCAAATGTCAGTCAGTAGTTTCTGACTGCACTCTGCAATGGCATGTCAACGATTTGCCAGGAAAAAAATTGTTATGAGGAAAAGATCACAAATATGACACAAAAAAATGGAACATTCTGCACAGATCAGGACAGTTGAGAGGCATGCGCTCAAATGCATGTTATTACCGAGTCACATCAGTCCAGAGATCATGCTAGTGATATGGCAGAAAGCCACATATTTCATAAGGAAAACATCTGGACATCCTGGGAATATCTGGACAGTTGAAAGGTATGAATGTGAAGTACATGATCCAAACACAGTACTGGACAGTGTACCTACAGTGCAGAGTATTGTGATATTCCATTCCTGGAATACTGTACTGAAGTTATGTTAATGGCCTATAACAGGGCATGGAACTGACATGTAAAATAATCACTCAGGTGAAGTGTGTGTATCGAGTAAGGACACACAGATGAATTGTTGGAATGAATGCAGGGAAAGAGTACAGGTGAATCCCCCACATGTACAGCAGAGGAGGGCACGTCAATGTAAGACGGCTGTAGAAGCAACACCAAGCACATATCTATATTGTACAGTATAGACTGTACAGTGAATATGTGTTGTCTGTGACTGTCATACAAGGTGACATAACAATAGGGAGGGTGTATGTGTGAGATAACTATCCTTACATGAATAATGCATAGGACATCTATCAGGGATCTGACATGCAATTAGGGAAGGGTGCATATTGAGCAGCTGTACAAACTGTTATACCTGAATACAAGTGTACTTTCAGTAGAGGTCTCCGGCAAGGTGGCCACAGGTAAAGTATCATGGCAAACATTATAAGAACCAACCAAAATTATGGATAGTATCAGAATATACCACCACTAATTCCATGCCTGTGACATAACATATGTGATGTGGACTGATAACAGAAGAGCTTGCACACACACACACTTGACAACTATTATGATACATTCACACTCTTGAGTGCAAACACGCATACTGTCCTGGTACTGTAATATTTTCAGGAGGTGTTAGGAGGGACTGCTATACCTGCAGTTGACAGTATGGGCAATCCTGGATAGTTGTGTTGTGTGCACAGAATATATCTATGGCACAGTTCACACTGTTGAAACAAAAAGCTGTAAACCACAAATGCCACTCTCCCAAGAAGACGGTATAACTATATCATAAATAAAACTTCTTTAATCGAATAAAATGAATAAAACATGTATAAGTTAAGCGCTTTTCGTCCCACCTAGTTGTGGGACTTCTTCAGACAAAGAAACCTTGCAACAACTACAGTTTATATCCTAGTACTGCGGTGCCAGAATTACAAACACCACAGCTGATTAAAATGCTCATTAAACATTGAGTAGTTTAAATTGACAAATAAAACTTTATAACTATGTTTAGCATTAAAGCAGTTTAACCTAATACTTCCCTAACATAAACTAAAACATATCAGTAACCATTAAAATGGTATAAATATTTAAAAAATATTTAAAAATATTTAACGTATATTTTATGCGTTAATATCAGTGGGTCTATAATAATGACAATAGCCTGAATCCAATAAATACATTTAAATCACATGTATAGACAATGGACAAAAAACCTTGTTTAACAAATATAGGTGTAGTATTCACTAGCATGTATAAAAAAAAGGGGGGGGGGCAGGAATGTCATAGATGACATCATAAAAACCAAAGACCAAGTGAATACAGAAAATACCTATATATATAACAGGTCAGTGTTATCAATTTAAAACAAGTGACTAATTCAGTGAATCTCAAAAATGGTGATCTTCTCTTATATTGGGGATAGATCTATTCTGTACATTGAAATAAGAGATATGAATTATGGCTACATGAATGTATAGATGTATCAATACATGAATATACCTACATATAGTTGGTCTAGGTAATATATATGTATAGATATGTCCTCATTGACACAAACTTCTTAACTTCAATATTGGGTAAAGGGAACATATTTCATTAAGTCCAGGAATAACATTAGCATTACAACGTATCTGCCAGTATAATTCCAAGACCTCCAGTTGACATGATATGGTCCACCCCTACCATCTGAAAGATCACAATCGACTGCTGTAAACAGAAATTTGTGATTCGGATTTTCCACTATATGTTTTGCTAATGCATTTTCAAGTTTATGTTTCTTAATAGCATATAGGTGTTCATAGACACGTTCACGAAGTTTCCTGTCAGTTTTCCCAAAATAAAATGCAGAGCATTGTTGACATTGGGCTAGATACACTACACCTTTAGACTGGCAGGTAAATTTGTGTCTCACCTCATAGGTAACATTCCTAATACAAAAAGTTTCCCCAGTATTCATATAAGAGCAGTAATTACACATATTGCATTGGAACATACCTTTCCTCCATGGCAGTCCCTGTACGTTAATCTCTATAATTTGTTTAAGATTTTTGCCTCTTTTCCAAACTATTTTTGGTTTATCAGGTAGTTTATTTCCTAAATCTTTATCACTATTGATTATGGGCCAATTTTTGTTGATTATTAGTGTGATGACCTCACTATCAATACTAAAGGGAGTTATGAATGCCAGTCTTACTAATGAATTATCTAAGTTTTGGGCCTGTACCACCAAATGTTTTGTACCACCAATAATAGCTTGGTAAATACCTGATTCGCTTTTTGTTTTTACTTCATTAACCAGACTGTCTATGAGTTGTTTTGGATAACCGCGTCTCATAAACATTTCTTTAAGTAACTGGCACTCTTCAAGAAAATCCACATTTCTGGAGACCATACGGGCTGCTCTAACTAATTGGCCTTTTACTACTGATCTCTTCTGATACCAAGGGTGGTTACTACTGTAATGGAGAAAGGTGTTAGAATATGTTTCTTTCCTATACATTTTAGCACAGAATGATCTATTCTCATGGTCTTTCCATAAATCTACATCTAAATAAGCAATTCTTTCATTGCTATATGTGTGGGTGAAATACAGGAAACCAGAACTGATATTGAAGAATGAAACCAAGTCAAGTGCTGTTTTATCATCTCCTTCCATTAAAATAAAAATATCATCAAGGAAACGTGTATAAAATTTAATTTTATTCATCATTTAGTCATTCTTTCCTATCACTTCCTGTTCCCAGTAAGCCGTGATTAAATTAGCAAAGCTCCCCCGACATGGGGAGCCTATGGCTACACCTATTTTCTGTAGATAGGTTTTGTTATTAAAAATCAAAAAGTTATAAAACTATATCCAACATTTCTTCTATCAAGGTAATTTCTGACTGCTTAGCCCCCCTTTTCCTTAACATGAAACTCACCCATTCTATACCGTCTTGGTGATGGATACATGTATACAAGTCCCTCACATCGACAGTTAAGAAATTTAGACTGTCATTGAACTCGAGATTGTTAATGTTTTGAAGGAATGCCCAAGAATCTTTACATATTGCTTTCTCTTGTTGTATATATTTTTGTAATATATTATCCACCATTTTTGCACAAGGATATGTGATACTATTTCTAGCATCAACTAAAGGTCTCATGGGGGGATCAACTAATGATTTATGTATTTTAGGAATTCCAAAAAGATTTGGGGATCTAGGTGTTAACATGGTCAAATAGTTTAATGTTGACAAGTCTATTCTTCCTTCTATAAAGAAGTCATTAAATAATGACCCAGTTCTAGAATATGCTTGTTGTAATTCATTTCTAGATGTTTCTTGATAAGCATCACTATTTAATATACTCAACATTTTGTCAGTATATTTTTCCTGTGTCATAACGACTAGTCCCACTCCCTTATCCGGTTGCATGAATCTAACCCCTGTTTCTCTCAATAATTGCAAAGCCATTTTTTCTTGTGTAGTAACATTGAATGACATATTTTTCCTATAAATATTATTATTAAAAATCAAGGCCAATGTCAATGGTCTCTGGCTGACAAAATTTGCAGATGATTGCAGATTAGTAGCTTTCATTGAATCCCATACTGATACAAATTTTCTCCAAGAAGGGCTGACACAGATAAACAAGCTGTGTAAGAAGCATGGACTAAAACTAAATGCCAAAAAAATGCATAATAGCATCCTTCAGGAAGTTATCCACCCCTGTTAACTATTATATTGACAACACACCCCTTACAGTTGACCTAGTAGTCAGGTACTTAGGAACACACATAGACAGTAATCTAGACCTTTGACCCTCATGTGTCTACAGTACTGAGGAAATCATTCTGTGTTGTGGAACTTATAAATAAAAGTATGGCATCTGCGTCCAAGGAAGTCATTGTTCCATTATATTTTGCATTAATCAGACCTATCATTGAGTACAATACCCCTTTTGGTATGGACTTAATCAGGCATACCTAACAACTGGAATGTCTACAAAATATCTTCACTAAAAGAATACAGTGCATATGTAAAATATCCTATGCAGACCACCTCAAGGCCCTATCCATGTATTCTGTTTCCTACAGGCTTTTGAGGGGACATCTAAGCCTGGCATACAGGGCATTGCCAGACCCCACTCTGATGGACATCCTGCATATCCACAAAAAATACAGCACCAGAATTACCCATTCTAAGCTCTTAAACCTGGTCTGTTATATAAATAGTACCTGCTGGAGAAACAGGTATTTATCCCAGAGACTGCACTGTTTCTGGAACAGGCTCTCAATCCATGTGAAGCAGAGTTCCTCCCTAATCCAATTCAAGTCCAACTTGGGCAATTGGATGGGGAACAGGAAATTCCACCCTTGTTTGGCACCAATGTCTTTAATGGACACAAGCAACATATAAATGTTTCATCTCCCAAGCCCCTACCTGTAAAATGTTTAATCTCCCAAGCCCCTACTTACACTTATCATGGGTATCAGAACTTGTCGGAGATTTGGGATGCATGGCTAGGCTTAAAAGGCCCTTGTGGACATTAGCCTAGCAAACACATATGAGCCTAATGGTGTTCCACACAAGATAGTCATGTATATTCCCCAAAAACAATACCTATGTATGGCCAATAAGCTGAGTGACAGCACACTGTGACAAAAATGGCACACTTCAGTTACACATCACTGGAAGATGTATAGGGAGGTACATGAATAAGGGTGCATTGTACACAGTTCTTTGTGTAATTAAGGTTGGAACCATGAAGTTATTATGGCCTCTAATGTACATGCCCATCACATACCCAGTAGTGCTCTTACATTCAAGGGAGTAGTTAGCACTGTGACCACATGCTGGTGAATATACCACTTACCCTCCAGCCCAGGACACAGGTCACATGCCTACTGGTCTAATTATAGGGTGTAATGTCTACATTATACTTGAGTGGTGTGTCTGTTTCTTGATTCAGCAAATCCCTCCATGTGTCTCATCGATGCAGGTGCTGTCATCGCTGTGGCAGCAGTCTCTGGTATGTGTTGATACTGTCTGTATTATACTAATGTCACAGCTAGAGTCAATGATTACCCACAAGCTGTAGCCCTTCAGGCAGCTGTTTGGACACTGCATGTGTATGTCATCTGTGATGTCCATCACTTAACTAATGGGCAAGGAAGGGCCTGGCAGACACACATAATGTACCAAACTGATCACTGGACCTGAGATAAATGTCACATCACACACTTCAACATAGTGAGATGCCTTGCATGTCATAAACTGGTCTACCCATTTGTTGATACAGCTGCTCATGGCACATATGACAGTGTTAATTGAATGCCTCAGTGTGGATTTTTGTCAAATGCCTCGACCTGGTCAAGTCCCACATGATGATACTGTTGTCATCATACATGCCCTCGATGAACTCTTTGAAGAAATCGATTAGATGTAACAGACTTGATGTAGTAGTAACAACTCACAAAGGTCTGTTGCACACATCTGGAATATTACTAATGTACATGTAGAAGAGGTCCATGATGAAATGTTGGTCTACATCACAGTCAAGAAGAATCAGGATGTCTCTATACATGCATGTATCAGGTGCTGTCCCCCCAGCTCAGGTCGATGCATTTTGATGTAAACCCTTGTGTGGGAACATGGGCCATGCAAAGGGTGTGTTGAACAGTATATTCCACTGTATCAGGAAGGAGTATGAACTGGGTCATGCCATAGGTTATTGGTGATGTTGTCGCAGCACATGGATTCCATGTGGCAGGCCTGGATGAACATAAGACAGTGCATACTGCATATTGTGATCTGGCCTAGGGTTTTGACACACTCATGCACTCAGGTATCATTGTGAAAACCACAAGCTGGGATTAAACCTTACATTAATTGATGGATAAAGAATTGGCTCACTGACAGAACACATCATTTGAAAGTTGGTAAATCAACTTGTACCAGCAGAGCTGTCACCACTGGAAAACCACAGGGATATGTGCTTGACCTGTCACGGTTAGAATTGTATTTCTTTTTTTTCAAAACAGGTTTATTGTTTTAACATATAAGAGAAATATCATAACAATTTTATACAAGTAATTAAAAATAGGTATTATTATAATATTCAACAAAACAACTAAAGTATTTACAAAGGCATCCACTACAATCAGATCAATTAATTAAACTAAAATACCATGCTATTGAAATTAAAATTTTTTTAACAAATTTTGTAAATTATCCCATACAATAAAATAAGATGTTTTCTGTTTGTTCTAGTCCTAATTGTGTTTATTTCCATATGGCACACTATATTCATAACATTTTTAAATTCATTGAGCGAAGGAGGTGTATCTGAAATCCAATTTCTAGTTATTATTTTCCTAGCCACTGCTAGAATAGACCATAACAAGGGAAGCTTAACCTTTTAACACTTTGAGGTACAGGTGTGTTGAATAATATAAGAGATTTAGAAATAATGAAATTATCTGTAAAAGAGCCTGCAAAAATTCATTAATTGACTTCCAGTATTCTTTCAATTTTATACAGTCATAAAACATATGAGCCCAGTCAGCATTAATTTCTACATTACATCTCTTACATAGATTATCTTTATTATTTATTTTATTCATCATCCCAGGTCTATAACAAGATCTATGTAAAATTTCCATGTATAAAGTCTCCAGACAATGGAAGACATAGTTCTATAAGCAGATTCCAATATATATTGTTTATCTTGTTGATTTGGTGGGTCCCCATTAATAGAAGTGAAATAATTCCAGTATGAATCCACACTGTAAAAAGTTTCTTGTCTGATAACTTTATGTATGTATGAAAGTTTACCTTTATCAGAAACTTTATGTTGTAAATTTAATATCAAGTAATCAATCAGTGTTGTTATAGATTCTTTAACAGTTATAGACATTAAATCTATTTTATTAATGAGATGTTGTCTAAAGGTCTGAACCTCTAACCAGCAAGTTTCTCTTAGATCAAATTCTTGTTTTAAGAAATCTATATTTTTAACTTTATTATCAGATATCAACTGATACCAGTACTTTAGATCATTATCTATAGCTAAATGAGTTCCTTCAGAAGTAGATGACAAAAGCATACCCTGAGTATACATTATAGGAAATACAATAAAATTCCATTCCCTATACTTAGGGTGCATGAATATAAAGTTACGATAACTAATAATAATATTTAATGGGTAACAAACCATATGTTTAGGTGTAATAGGTGAAGTACAAAATTCCTTTAGTAACCATAACATGGAGTTATTTACAATCATATTTTTATGTGTTAAGGAGATTTTCATGAAGTGTATACTAATTAGCTCCCAATAATCTTTCCATTTTGTGACATATGACTGATCTATTAATAAAGTAATAACTTTTACAATAGAAGAGATAGTATATAAATTAAAGTCTGGAAAAGAAATACCCCCTTGAGACCAGCTATTAGTATGTTTGTTTAATGCAATCCTAGGTCTATTAGGTGCCCATAAGAAATTTAACATTAGTGTGTTCAGTTTCTTGATAATTATTTTTGTAGGTGGAAGTATTATTGATTGTATTAAGTATAAAATCTTGGGAATTTTATCATTTTAATAATTGTAAGTCTCTCCTCCATAGTAAAAACCATATTATTCCAGGTATTAAAAAGATTTTGTATATTAAGAAAACAGGTATTATAATTATTATATATAATAGATTTAATATCTTTAGATAGTATTATACCTAAATAAGTTATCTGACCTGAATTGGGTACATATTTAGTAAAATCACTAATGAGAATATTTTTTCGTGTATATATAGGTAGTATTTTAGTTTTTTCTTCATTGAATATTAAACCAGAAATACTTTTAAAATTCATCATGTTATCAAATAGAGACTGTATAGAAGGATTAGATCCTGCTGATGTAATTAGAACATCATCTGCACAAAGTTGAATTTTGGATGTTGTATTTTCATCTATTTCAAAACCCTCTATGTCAGTACTGTTTCTGATCAAATTAGCCCAAGGCTCCAATACTAAAGTGAATAATAGTGGAGAAAGTGGACATCCTTGTTTTGTACCTTTAAGAATGGGTATTTTTTGTGAAACATATGTTCCTACCTTAATATAAGCCAACGTTCCTTTGTATAAATGTTCAATTAGATTTACAAATGCATCCGAGAAGTTTGTGCACTTCATTAAGGTAAACAGATAGTCCCAACTTACTGAATCAAATGCTGAACTTATATCAAGACTAATAAGTGTTAAATCTTTCTTTTTCCTATTTGCAAAATCTATTAATGTTAAAGTTCTTCTTATATTATCAAAAGTATTTCTATTTACAATGAAGCCTGTCTGATCTATATCTATAATGCCGGGAATGATTGTCTTCAATCTATCAGCAAAGATATTCATAAACATTTTATAATCAACATTAAGTAATGAGATGGGCGATATGAAGAACATCTAGTTGGATCTTTATTAGGTTTTAAAATTGGCGAAATAAATGTATATTGCCAAGATGGGGGGGTTATTAACTCAGTTTGGGCCAAAATAAAAACCTTATGTATTAATGAATATGTATTTTAGAAAGGATTTTATATATCTCTGGTATAATACCATCATTACCCGGTGCTTTGTTTGATTTAAGCTTATTTATTTGTGTAATAACTTCTGTATATGAAATACTCTTGTCCAATAGTTTAATCTGTTGTTTATTAAGCTTTTATTCATATTTGTGGTTATAAACTCCTTTATTTTATCTTTAGGTTCCATGTTAATATTATTATGGTTAATTTTGTGAAAGTGATTTCTAAATTCATCTAGTATTTCTGGTATACTAGAAACATTCTTCTTTTCCTTAGAGAAAAGATTTATTTGATATGGTTTTGTTTATTCAACCTTTTGTTTTATTTTTAAGTCTATGTAAGTATTTGGGGCTTATTGAATAAGACAAAAACTTGTATTTCTCTAAAGTTATTTTAACTTTATGAGTTAAAATTTCTTTGTATTTCTCATTTAGTTTGTTTATTTCTTCAATAACTTTCTTGTCCATAATATTTTCTTTATTATTATATTTATAAGAGTCTAATTTACTTTGAATATCTAACAATTCCTTATCCCAAGATTTCCTTTTATTATTATACCATCTGATACTTTGTCCATATAGATATGATTTTAAGGCATCCCAAACATAAACAATGGAGACTTCAGGAGTATTATTTATTTCTAAAAATGTTTTACTTCTGAAAGTATATATTCTTTATAGTCTTTTAGTTGAGTTAAGTATGCTGGTATCCTTTTGATCTGAACATTATGAGTATTTTTATCATGAATTCAAAACAATTGAATTATGATCAGATATAGGACATGAAATGATTTTGGAATTAATTAAATCTGTTACCATCTGGTTAGAAATAAAGACCCTATCTATTTTTGAATAAGTTTTGTATCTGTTAGAAAAAAAGGTGTATGGTAATGATTTTGAATCTATCTGATTATT